>NC_043975.1:33103713-33293713 GCF_902148855.1 Sphaeramia orbicularis | reverse complement strand
CACATCTAACACATGTGCAGACTGCCTTCTTCTCCATTTCCTTCTATTTCCATCCATGTCATTCATCATTCTGGCATGTTCATGTCAATAGATGATGAGACTAGTCTAACTAGTTTGTCAAGGTAGTAACTGCATTACATCTGCTTTATAATTTATTGTATTGTCATAATTAGCAGGTGAGGCTTTCACTTGTACAGGTATGTGCAGCAAAATTTGGGACCTAACCAGCCCCAAATATGTGCGAAATTTAACTATAAACTCAGATCAATTTACTTGTGTTGTACCATTTATATAAAGCACTAAATAGCATTAAAAAAAATAGAAACAAACATGATTAAAACTCTGTCAGACAAGAAAAAATGTATATGATGTTGCAAAAAACAAGATTAAACTCAATAGGACAAGTACTAAAGAAAAATACAATAAAATAAACATTATATCATGTCTGAAACTATGATTTAAAAGCACAAACTAAATAAATTAAGCAACTTTATTAACCAGGGCCGGTGTGTCTTACAGTTTGGTGGCATAAAATCAGATGACAACTTCACTTGTGCATTTATAGGACACATAATGTAAATGAAAAGCAGTGGAGGACCTGAGTTACTGAGAAGAACGAGACAAAACTTTTATGTGTCAGAATACATGATTATATCTTACAAAGACATTAAAAGTTGTGACACAGGCTTGTTTTTTTGATATAATTTTTCTTTAGCATAACCAGTTAATGATTCCTTTGCTTTAGTTTCATGTTGGATGAACTTCCCCCTCCTTCCTAATTCCATATGCTCTTTGGCCTCTTTGTACCCCTCCCCGTTGCTGTCGACCCCCCCTGTCTGCCATATCTACACGCCCACTCCTCTAATACACTGGGTTAAGGGCATCAGTAGCATTCTTCCCAGACATGTGCCTCTGTCACTCAGGCACATGCAGCCACACAACTACACCACACACTCAGGTTTGTTTCCACTGTGTCCTCTGTGTTCCCTGTGCTCTGTCTGTCCCAGGAACTCGGGCCTTCTCGCCCCCTTTTTCTCCTGCAGCCTGAAGCGACAGCCTTGAATAATCTCCCTGAACTGCCTTCAGGGAAACCTTTCCGTGTGGATTTATAAAAGTAAAAAAAAAAAAAAAAAAACCTCTTAGAAGAACAGAAAAAGAAGAGAAACAGCTGTCAAGTGTGGACTAGCAGTTGAGGGGAAGTTCTCGAGTTGTTCTTCAAGATGGCACATGTGAAAGGCTGGGTCCTCGGGCTCCTGCTGGTGCTTCTGTCCCCACTCCAGGCCCCACTCTGCACCGTGGCAAGTGCAGACGCCGAGAACGACGTCCACACCAGGTATGTAGAGGAAGTCATGGCAGATGAGGGTGAGAACCTGGAGGGTGATGACGGTGCTGGTGAGGAAGGAGATGGGGGTGAGGAAGATGAGGCTAATGAAGAGGAAGATGGGGAAGAAGAGGAGGAAGAGGAAGCTGAGGAGGAGGTAGAGGAGGCTGAGGAGGAGGAAGAGGCTGCAGAGGAGGCTGAGGAGGAGGAGGAGGAGGCTGAAGAGGAGGAAGAGGAGGCTGAGGAGGAGGAGGCTGAAGAGGAGGAAGAGGAGGCTGCAGAGGAGGAGGTAGAGGAGGCTGAGGAGGAAGAAGAGGCTGCAGAGGAGGAAGAGGAGGCTGAGGAGGAGGAGGCTGAAGAGGAGGAAGAGGAGGCTGAGGAGGAGGACGCTGCAGAGGAGGAGGAAGAGGAGGAGGAAGCTGCAGACGAGGAGGAAGAGGAGGCTGAGGAGGAGGACGCTGCTGCAGAGGAGGAGGCTGAGGAGGAGGAGGAAGCTGCAGAGGAGGAAGAGGAGGCTGAGGAGGAGGAAGCTGCAGAGGAGGAGGCTGCAGAGGAGGAAGAAGAGGCTGAGGAGGAGGAAGCTGCAGAGGAGGAAGAGGAAGAAGAGGCTGCAGAGGAGGAAGAGGAGGCTGAGGAGGAGGAGGCTGCAGAGGAGGAAGAGGAAGAAGAGGCTGCAGAGGAGGAAGAGGAGGCTGAGGAGGAGGAGGCTGCAGAGGAGGAAGAGGAGGAAGAGGCTGAGGAGGAGGAAGCTGCAGAGGAGGAAGCTGTTGAGGAGGAGGAGGAGGAGGAGGAGGATGTGGAAGAGGAAGCAGAGGCCACAGAGGCAGATGAGGAAGAAGAGGAGGAGGAGACAGTGGAGGCAGAGGATGACGGAGGTACGCTTTACTGTTCTGTTAGTCCAGTTTATGTGTTTAAAGAAAAGACAGTAAATGACACAGTTACTGAAAATGATGCTCGTGTGTTTAGTCTGTGAGTGAATCCAGACTCTGAAGGAGCTTTTGTGACACAGATCAGTCATTTATAGGAACAACAGTCACACAGCACAGTCTGAAAATAGACCGGCTTATCTGCACGCAGGCTGGCAAACAGCAGTATCTGAACCACTCAGATAATCTGTTGAACCAGTCCGACTATTTTGAGATCCTGAACAGGTACAATCGAAAACAAACATATAAAAGCCTCAAAACTAAATGGAACAAAAACTAAAATACCAATGAAGGAACTACTGAGAGGCAGTTGTAGACAAGGGCCTCTAACAGAGTTACTTTAATCCTTAGTAACTGAATTTATCTCTACTTTTAACCTTCCCAAAGTGAATAATCAGCATTTATATTAATATTAACTTCTGCATTTTGGAATTTTTTTCAGTGAAAGTCAGTTATTTTTCTGTATGCACTTTCTTCATATACATGTTCATAAAAGCTCGTGGTAAATTCATGGGTTATTTACATCAAAACGGAAGAAAAACACTTTAAAAACAACCATCTATAACCACTTTTATTTATCAAATTCCATGGGATTTACTGGTGAATCCATGTTGTAGAAGACGACGGTGTTTCCATGGTAACCACAGAGCCTCTGAACGTCCAAATGGGTCATATTTGATGACCATGAAAAGATGACAAACTGTATTGTACTTGAAATATCAAAATGTATTGATATGATTAGTGGTTTAAAAGTAATTACACATTTCTGATTAGTAGATCAAAGTAGATCTGTAGAAGTGTCTGTTTCAGTGTCATAAAAGCTGCTGTGAGTATGTGCTTGTGTTCCTTTTCTTCAGTGGTTTTGCTTTTACTGTGTGTTTTAGGGTCAAAACAGGTGGAATAACACACAAAGACAAAGAGAGGAATTGAAGTTTGGCAGGTTTTTTTTTTTTTTTTTCCACAATATTTTTATTAACTTTTTAACAGCATAAAATCAGGCATTTACAATCAATATATGCTGTCAGTTTGCTTCATTAAACTCAAAAACAACAAATACAAAATTAAATAAATAGAGACGGCTGCAACCTAAATCCAAATATTGTCCAATAATCCTGTTGATTATCTTCCTAATCCCCAGACAGGTGAACCGTCCATTAGATGTCAGAAAACACTGAAAAGTTTTCAGAGTATACCAAGGTCCAAAATGGCGCCCTCAGTTGTCTCCCTCTGTTCACAACCAAGATCCAGCACTGATCTTTTTGAAGGACAGTATTCAAACTGATCAATTGATCATAAAAAAAAACAAAAAACAGTAACTATCAATTCGACAGTTAACAGCCTATCCAAAAACTGTTTTAGCTCTAAAAGCAACAAAAACAAACAAAAAACCAACAAATGAACACAGACTCAACAACAATTTGCTTCTCTGATATTACTGAATGGTAATCTATACTAAGTGGATTTTAAATTATAGTAAATACAAAATGTATTGCATACTTCAGAAAAAAGTAAAACTTGTAAAAATGTAGGAACTGTACTGCCTACAGCAATCAGTCAACTTGAACATCTGTTAAATCAAGATTCTTGGCATAATTAATAAAAGGTCTCCATATATTCTCAAATCTGTGCTGTTTAGCCTTCAATATGTAAGTGATCCTTTCTAATGGAAGGTCTGATAGCATTTGTCTCATCCAATGAGCTGTATTTGGTCTGTGAACATTTTTCCATAACTGTGCAATACATTTTTTGGCATACAGTAAGCTGAGGTCTATAAAGGTTCGTTCATTTTTACTATAATTCTGTGTCTCTGAATATAAGCCCAGCAGAAAAAGCTTAGGGTCCAGCGAAATCTGTTTTGAAATTATCTTCTCAATTATAGCTCTTACCTCTTCCCAAAACTTTTGAATCTTTGTACATTGCCAAATACAGTGAAACAATGTCCCTCTATGTTCCAAACATTTTGTGCATGTGTCTAGTATATTTTCTCTGTATCGATTTAGTTCCACCGGTGTCACATATGTCCGCATTAACCATTTATATTGTATTAGTTTTAGGCGTGTATTAATACTTTTGGATTGGGCATCAGCACAGGCTTTTTTCCAGTCTTCATCTGAAATTTCACTTTGCAAGTCCTCTTTCCAGGCAAATAACTTAGATTGTGAGCTTTCAGATGAGCCAGATGTCAGCAAATTATAAAACTCTGATATGATACCCTTTCTCAAACTGTCTTTTATCAGCATTTCTTCCAGCGGAGATCGTGGAGGTCTGGTGAATGTATTGTCTTGATTCACTTTAATAAAGCTTCTAAGCTGGAGATATTTGAAGAAATGTTTTCTACTTAGCTTGAATTTAGACCTCAGTTCATCAAAGGACATCATTATATCTGAGTCTACCTTATATAGATCCTGGATCATTCTAAGTCCCTTAAGGTGCCATAATTTAAATGTTGCATCTGCTCTACCTGGTACGAAGAAGTGATTACCCCATATTGGACTATACTGTGAAATGGAGTATGTTTCTTTTAAGTATTTTTTTATATCATACCATATCTTTACCACGTGTTTTACAATTGGATTTTTAGCTTGTTTCCGCAATCTTTTTTCTGTGTCTGAATGTATATATAAGGGAAGAGGTAATTTTAGACCATAAGATTCCATTTCAGTCCAGTGAGGAGAATCATTTTTTGAAAAATAGAACATAATAGACCTCAGCTGTGCAGCCCAGTAGTACCACATCAAATTTGGACATTTTAACCCTCCTCGGTCAAACGGTAAATACAGTAGGGACAAACGAAGTCGTGCCCTCTTATTGTTCCATATAAATCCAAGAAATATTTTTTTAACTTTACAAAACAAGTCTGAAGGTGGTGGCAGAGGAATGTTTTGAAATAAGTAAAGAAATTTAGGTAGAATGTTCATTTTTAAAATATTAATTCTCCCAATTGTAGATACTGGTAATGACATCCATTTATCAATAGATTCATTCGTTTCTATCATCAAAGGTTCGTAGTTAGCACTGACAACATGTTCTAGCCTTGGTAAAATCTGTACTCCCAGATATTTAAATTGTTCTACAACATTAAATTGAATTACCTCAGTGATTGGGTTCTTTCTTTCAGTTGCATTAAGTAGTAGTATAGAGGATTTAGTATTAATTACTTTATACCCTGAAACAACACCAAATGCATCTATTAGCTGTGACAAGGTTGGAATTGTTTTATTTAATTTTGTCATCATTAAAATTACGTCATCAGCATACAAAGCTATTCTGTGCTCCGTCGGCCCCACTGTTATTCCACTAAACTGAGAATGTGATCGCACTGCTATTGCAAAAGGTTCCATTGCCAGTGTAAACAGTAGGGGCGACAGAGGGCAGCCTTGCCGACATCCTTTACTAATTTTTATTGGTTTTGAAACATTTCTATTTGTTATAATTTCAGCTGTAGAGTGTTTATATATCACCTGAACCCATTTTATGAAGTTATTTCCACACCCAAATTTTTCTAAAACCCTGAAAAGATAAGGCCATTTAACCCTATCGAAGGCCTTTTCGGCATCTAATGATAGAAGTGCTGTGTCAGGCATTTCTTTATTTGCATGAATAATATTCAATATCCTTCTCACATTGTGAAAACCTTGTCTTCCCATTATAAAACCATTTTGGTCTCTATCAATAATACTTGGCAATAGCTTTTGTAAGCGTTTTGCTAAGAGCTTACATATTATCTTAAGATCAGAATTTAACAAACTAATGGGTCTCATGTTTTCACATTTGTTAGAGGGTTTACCTGGTTTTGGAAGTAAAATAATTAAGGCATTATTGATAGAAGTTGGGAGACTGCCATTGTAAAATGCCTCTAAAAACATTTCCAAAAGCGGTGTTAGCAATTTATCTTTAAATGTTTTATACAGATCTATTGGGAGACCATCTGGTCCAGCCCTTTTCCCTGACTTCATATTATCGATAGCATGTTCTATTTCGTCTTTAGTAACTTCTAGCTCTAGATCTTTTTTTATTTCATTTGGGATATTGGGTATAGATAGTTCCTCTAGAAATCTATTCAGGTTTGGTAAGTCTGTTTCATTATTGGTATCATATAATCCCTCATAATAATCTCTAAAAGCATCATTAATTTCTTGAGGATCCACTATAATTTGGCCATTGGATAAAATGGTTGTGATTGATGTTTTGGTTTCTAATTGTTTAATCTGCCATGCTAATACTTTACCTGATTTATCGCCTTGCTCATAGAATGTTTGCCTTAGTCTTAAAAGACTAGAAGCTGCTCTAGAGGCAGAAATTTTGTCATATTCAGCTCTCAAAATTAGTAAATCATTTTCCAACTGTGGGTTACTATTCTCATTAACTTTTTCTTGGAGAATCCTTATTTTCTGTTCCAGCTGCAGTCTTTCCTCACGAGCCTTCTTTGATTTTGACCCAGTATAACTAATAATATGTCCTCTGAGAAAGGCTTTAAATGCTTCCCATTTTGTTCCCGCAGATGTTTGTGTAGTATTAATTTCAAAAAACTCATCTATCTGTTTTCCTATATATTTTACAAATTCTTCATCTTGTAACCATTTATGCTGAAAATGCCATCTAGGCGGGTCTTTTGTCAATTTTTTATCTATGTACATCAAACAACATGGTGCATGATCTGAGATCACAATATTATCATAAAAACATTTTGGAGTTTTTGATCGTAGTTCTGAGGAAATTAAGAAATAATCTATTCTGGAATAAGTCTGAAACCTGTTTGAAAAACAGGAGTAAGCTTTGGCATTTGGTTTCAATTCTCTCCATATATCCAACAGATTCATTTTCTTAATGAAGCGGTTAATTACTGTTCTACACCTGTTGTGTGATTGATCTGCTCCTGTGGATCTATCCATGTTGGGGTTTAACGTACAATTAAAATCCCCGGCTATTACATGTTGTCCCGCTAGTGTTGATAGCATAAGGAACAAATCTATGAAAAATTTTGAATCATCTATGTTAGGACCATACAGGTTCACTAAATTTAAATTTTCTGAGATCAGGGAACCTTGGACTATTAAGTATCTTCCCCTTTTATCTTTGATTACATCTTTTACTTGAAATGGTACGGTTTTATGAATAAGGGTCATAACTCCCCTGGCCTGGGATGAGAATGACGCTGTAAATACACTACCCTGCCACCTCCTCCTAATCTTTTTATTATCCTCTTCTAATAGATGAGTTTCTTGTAGAAATACAATTTTAGCGTCTATATCTTTTAATTTATTCATGACTTGTTTGACTTTTCTAAGTTGCTGCAGACCTCTACAGTTCCAAGAAACAAACTTAAGATTTACTCCTTGAGACATTCCAAATGGAAAATAGTAGATTACCTTGCCATAAAGAAATAAACTTATTGAGAAGCATAACATATCTGGATGTTAGAACTACATCCAACATTGTGAACTTGAACATTTCCCTCGTGCCCACAGTTGTGGGAGCCCCCCCAAAAAATCTCTTGTCTCCCGTTATCGCTAGCGACAGTTCCACACTTAGTGAGGATCAGTCAATCCACTTCCTATTTCCCCTAAACTAACAAATCTCTGCTGCTGCTGTTCCTATTGAATCATTACTTAACTTATCTTGTCTTAAGTTTACACCTCATAACAGTTACAGATTTTATTCCCCTTATAAAATATACCAAATTATTATAATGTATGTTTTAAGATTGGGATAGATGGAACTTTAATATGAAATATAAATTCTAGTCCATATATTTTTTTACATGTGCATGGTTATGTGAAAAGCTCGTCCTATCTGCTAATTATTGTATCAGACAGTGAGGTTGGATCGTTTTAGTCTGTTATAGCACCATCCTTCAAATACAGCACATTGCCACAGTCTCATGTACTTGCATTACCGTTATTGTTCCTCGTCATTTAACTGTCCGCGGCATCTTCCCGGATCTTCTTTATGAACGTTTGTGCTTCGTCTGGGGTCTTAAAAGTGCGAGTTTGTCCTTTATAAGTTACCAAAAGGTTGGCAGGGTGAATCACTCCATGTCGGATCCCTAGATTGCGCAGCTCCTGCCGGACCGGGTCGAACTTTTTCCTCAGTTGGTGTATTCCCGTAGCCAAGTCTGAGTAGAACCTGACTTGCTGGTCTTTGTACCGGATCTCCTTTTTAGCCCGTGCAGCGGTCAATACTGACATCCTATCCTTGTAGTTGAGAAACTTCATTATTAGTGTTCTCGGCGGCGCTTTGCTGTCCCTCATCGGTCCGATTCGGTGTGCCCTTTCAATTACCACTGGGGTTCGTAGAGTTACAGAATCCAGCAGCTCTGGAATCAATTTCTCCAAAAAAGAGCATGTGTCCTGGCCCTCAGCTCCCTCTGGTAGTCCTACAAGTCTCAGGTTGTTCAAACGAGATCTGGTTTCCAAGTCCAGAAGCTTCTCTTCCAGAGTTTTGTTTTTTGACTCCAGCTTGTTTACTTTAGCTTGCAGGTTAGCTACCTCGTCTTCGGCACTGGATATACGTATCTCAGCTTGTGACACTCGCTCAGAGCAGTCGTTTATTTCCTTTCCCATAGCATTTATCGCCGCCATAATCCCATCAAATTTGGTCGAAAATTCCGTTTTCATTGAGTTTATTGCAGCCAATACAGTATCCATTTTGGCATCGACAAGTTCTCCGACTCCATTAGCCCCCTGTTCTGCCATATCGTCATTAGCTTTCTGTGTTTCACCACGAACTTGGTAGTCAGTTAGCTTCGGCTGCTTTGATGCTTTGTTCTTATCTTTGCTCAACTTTCCAACCTTCGGCATTACAGCAACCACACTAGCACTATGTTATGAAGCCTCATAGCAAAAATGACATCTTTTTTGTAGAAATTGTAGCACCCAGGAAAGAGCAGCGCGAGATGCGTCTTCCTACGTGGCCGCCATAACCGGAAGTCCAAGTTTGGCAGGTTTTTACTAAATAAGGCACTCAGCATTTACATCAATAAGAGACTTAGGATGTTGAACGTGAACTGTGAACTGGAACACAGAACAACAAGTATTTGAATTTAGGCCCAGTATTTTATTTTTTTTTCTCTGTTTTTTAATATACAGGGTGGGGAAGCAAAATTTACAATATTTTGAGGCAGGGATTGAAAGACAGTGTATGACCAATTAGTTTATTCAAAGTCATGAGAATTTATTTGCCACAAGAAAACTGACATAATAGAAAATGTTTTTATTCTATGTGTCCTCCTTCTTTCTCAATAACTGCCTTCACACGCTTCCTGAAACTTGTGCAAGTGTTCCTCAAATATTGGGGTGACAACTTCTCCCATTCTTCTTTAATAGTATCTTCCAGACTTTCTGGTAATAGTTTTGCTCATAGTCATTCTCTTCTTTACATTATAAACAGTCTTTATGGGCACTCCAACTATTTTTGAAATCTCCTTTGGTGTGACGAGTGCATTCAGCAAATCACACACTCTTTGATGTTTGCTTTCCTGATTACTCATGTGGGCAAAAGTTTCTGAAAAGGTATGGATAATAGTGTTAGGTATGATTATGACATCAATATATGTTTGGTTTCAAAACAATTGACGTAGTGCCTGCTGAGAAAAAACAACTAAATGTTCACTGTAAATTTTTCTTCCCCACCCTGTATATATAAATCAGTCCAGCTGCTTTTTGGTACCTGGTTGAACTCCAAAAAGCAGTTACATGGTTAAAACTTGGTAAAAACACAGCAAAAACATAAAGGAAAATCACCACAATGCTACAAACAAATGTAAAAACAAAAAACCATAAGGAAAACAGTGTGAGAAAAAAAAAAAAAAAAGCCCAAGCTGTCTATTATTATAGTGAGTCGTTCTCACTCACTGCTCTGTGTTTTGCCCCATATTACACAGGCAACAAGGGGTGCACTGAGCATGCTCAGATGTCTATGGAAAGAATAAGGTCTATTGGAATTTTTCCTATTGAACAAACAGTCAATTTTTAAAGAATATTTAGAATAAATCATGCATTCAGAATGCTCACCACAGACATGTTAGGGGTTAAAGGGTTAAAGTCTCATATGATGACTACAGTAAGAGCAGAAATATGAGCTCAGGAGTAGAAAACCAGTGGCAGCAGATGTAAACATGTGATCAGCTTGACATGTTAGCAGAACAACTGTAAGACTGATGAAGTGAGGGTTAAAGATGTTTGAGTCAAAGTGCACTACAGTAACACACACTCTTTACACTTGCTTTTTCCTTCTTTTTAGTTCATTTATTTAGCTTGAGTAAAAGTGTTCTTCATCTAAATCCCTGGTTCTGAATGCTTAGTGTTTACAGCTATCAGTCTGACATTTTGCACTTCCACTCCATTCTGTTGTAAATATGTGTATAATCTGTATAGTTTTATTACTTTTGTTTTTATTATTTTTTACTGTATCTTTATTCATGCACACTTTTTCTTGCACTTTATTCTGTTGCTGCCGTGATAATTGAATTTCCCCGTTGTGGGATCAATAAAATCTCATCTAATCTAATCTATGTGGCATGTGCTTTTACTGGAAACCTGTTCACAACAACTCAAATATCCTTAAATCTCTGCTGACTTATTATTATTACTATTCTTATTATTTTTTTTTTTTTTTTTTTTACAGATGATGCTGAAGATAACGCCACAATCGAAGAAGAGCCCGCTGCCGTTGAACTGCCACACTACAGCTCAGGCTCTCTGTGTAGCATTTGCACCATCTGTGAGGTAACATATGCACTTATGCTCTGTAAAAAAAGGAACCTGTTGTTTTTACAGAAAAAAACTGGCAGCTGTGGTTAGCAGAACAATACTGTAAAAAATACATCAAACTGTAAACATATTTATGGAGTACCATGTGGATTTAACATTTTAAACATGTATAGTTAACATTGGATTTAAATGGGCTGCACTTATATAACGTATTTCATACACCTTCTGGGAGCAATTTAGGGTTCAGTGTCTTGTAAGGTCACTCAGAGCCAGGATTCAAACCACGAACCTTTTGGTCATTGGGCCCGCTCTACCAACTGAGCCATAGCCACCCACTACTTCATGCATTTAAAATGTTATATTGTTAAATGATTACTTTTTTATTACTTTTTTATTAAAAAAAAAAAAAAAAAGCAAAAAAAGCAAATAGGCTGTCATCTCAACATTGTCGTCTTGCAATTTAAACGGCACATTGTTTTTCAATTTACATCTTTATTTTCTCAAAATAATAGAAATACATCATTTCTACATAAAAATCTGGTTTTGTTCACATACTCATCCTGTAAAAACTACAGCTATATTTGATTTAATTGTTAACACACAATTCTTTTCAAATAAATGACTTTGCATTGTATTTTCACTTAGTTTTTTTTAATATTGCATTCTACATTCTACAACATTTTGGTGTTAATTCTAGTCATTTTTTACAGTGTGCAAATGGATCCTGCTTATATGATTGTATTTCATGTTTATTTTTAAAAGTAATCATGCGCTTTTATTATCTTTATGTCCTTAGCACTGCGCTACTAACTGTGACAACTGCCCCTGTGAAGATGGAGATGAGTCAGATCAGTGTCAGCAGTGTCAAGTAAACACCCTCAGTGTAAAATATTTCGGATGATAAACAATAACTTTCTGGTCTATTTACATGAAACTTGGTTCTGTTCCAGGAATGTGCTTCCTGCTATGTCTGTCCCATCCTGTGTGATACAATTTGCACTCCAGGTAGCGTACATTTTGTACAACTCATATTAGATACCACACCTTGTATACTTTCTTTTATCTTTGTCCTGGTTTAATGTCAGCATTTTTCTTTACTCAGGTGGTTTTGTCGATGAAATCACCGGCACCCTGTTTCAGTAAGACTCCTCACTTCTCACAACACACTGTCATGTTCGTGGATATAATATGTGTGTGTTCTTGGGGTATTCTGAGGGTTTTTTTTTTTTTTTTTTGCAGGACTGTTTCTTCTCTCCTCTGAGCGTCCAGGAGATGGTGCTGTTCGACACCATCCTTCAGTTGCATCAGGCAGTCCAAGATGGACGTATTCACCTGCAATATGAAGCTTCAACATCTACAGCTTGTCAGTGACTTTGACAGCTTTAAACCTTGAATAGAAATGTTTTAACTTAAGTTTTTTTTTGTTACAATGAGACCTGAAAAAAGTCACTTTGAAAAGCCCTGTCTAATTTCCCTTTATTAATGAACCACCAATTGCACATTTTTACTGCAACATGACTGAACCATCAATACTTTTTGCTCTGTCTTTGTTTTTTTTTTTCTCTTTATTTTGTAGGACCATTGTTGTAAAAGTGTTTAGTTGAGCAAAAATGTTTCTAGGCCAGTTTGTATAAATGCACTGGAAAGAAGATGGAGAACGCTGCCGATATATTACCACCCATCATTGTGGATTACAGTGGGACGTCACATTATAGGTTCTTTGATTTTGTTACAATAAACACTTGGTAATACAGTAACAACGTCTACATTATTGTGGATTGTCGTGTGATGTGGATTTTTTTTCCCTTTTTGTGTAATATATTCAGTACTAAATAGATTAATGCTAATTTTTCTGAGCTTCCATTGAGCACAGTTAAATTACATCATGTATTTATGGGTTATACGGACTAAAACTGCAAAACCTTACATTGCAAAAGTCCATATATTAAAGCTAACAACAGTGAACGAGCCCAAACATTCCCTGGGTTGTTTTCTATAAAAGGCACTACAACTATTTACTACAATACATGCATTAGCATATATTTGGGATTTCTTCGCTTATAATAACAGTGATCACAATCATTGAATAGAGACAATAAGTACAGGCTGTTAATGTTCCAGCCAGGAGGCGATCACATGAGGTCCTGCCCTGTGTGTCAAGGGAAAACAAAGAACTTTATCTTTATTTATCAGTGAAGAAGTAGGCCAATTGTCTCCTTCAGGTGTATCATTGAATCAACACAGACAGAGTCAGGGTTTTACTGACCCTTCAGTGGGAAAATATTGATAGAACCTTCTGTTTGTCTGCTTAGTTTCTCAGCTGAAGTGAAAGTAAGTGTAAGTCACATTTTTAGCTACAATGAAACTTGTGATATTTGGAGGTATAATTAATTCAGGAATCTTTATTAAGTATCTGTGTCAAATTTTTAATTCAGTTACTTGGAATGGTTCACACAAAATGTTTAGCTTACTTCTGTGACATACTTTTTCAACTTTTTTTTTTTTTTTTGCCAGGGGTTTATACATTCCCCAAAAGTTGTCAGCTATAATCTTATATCAGACAACAATGGAACAATATTAATTTCTCAAAACTCCAGGAACTGGTCTCCTCAGTTCTCAAATGTTTACAGACTGTTGTCAAAAGAAGACTAGATGCTACACAGTGGTAAATGTGGTCTAGTCCCAACTTTTTGGAGATGTTTTGCCTCAATTAAATTCAGAATAGCCTTTTTTTTTTTGGGAGAACTGTATACGTACATTAAATATCATTCATACATTTTCTCATGCACATGTTCTCTATGTTCTATTGTGAATATAATAATAATAATAATAATAATAATAATAATAATAATAATAACTTTATTTACATAGCACCTTTAAAAATAAAGTTTACAAAGTGCTTTGACAGCTAAAGCAGAGGGCACAACAGCAAGATACCAGAAGCAAGTAAAAACACTAAACCAGAAGCAACACAATAAGAGAGATGTGTACAACAAATGCAAAAAACATGACACTTCGAATACATTAAGTAAATCGGAGTAAAGAGGGCAGGGACAACGTAACATGATGCTGTCAAATCAATGCAAAAAATGAAGAAATGAGATAAAACAACATCAGGTATGAGAATGTAAATGAATAATCAAAAAGGATAAAAATGAAATTTAAAAATTAAAATTAAAAATTAAAAAGGAACAAACATTACATAAAAGCAAGTCTATAAAAATGTGTTTTAAATGTGATTTAAAAGATGTCACCGATTCCTCAAGCCTTATCTCCTCGGGCAGGCAGTTCCAAAGTAGAGGGGTTGGATTTATGACATTATTCACATTTCTACACAGTTTCCCAACTTTTTTGGAATTGGGTTTTAGATTTTATGTCATTTCATTATGTGATGTTGTAAATTTGTATCTTAGAGACACACCACATTGACCTCTCAGGACTATAACTAAAAAGTTTTGGAAGATTTTCCCCTTACAATGACAGAAAAAGCACAAATTCATGATGAAAATTAACACCTATGTATTTTCACAAGAATGCAAGAAATGAAACTGACCCCCAGTGTATAAAGAAAGCTGTGCCAATGGACGGTCATATTGCCCTTTTCCTGTCAGTGTTCCTTGCCCTTATTTCTTTATTTTGAGAAGGACAAACAAACATAAATAGAGTAACGAGGTGGAACCACTTTGAAGGCCAAAAAACCTGTTTTTCAGAACACTACCGGGAATGATGTTGGTCCAAACACAGACAATCACAGTAAACATTACCAGGAACAAACTCTTTTTTTTAACTTTAAGTTTCACTCTGTTTATCGCAGACTTCTCTCTGTCGATTGGAAACTGATACGAATGGGAAATTGTGGTTCTGTCCTGGAAGCTGTCATATCGTGTAGCATCTTTTTTACTTGCAAAAAAAAAAAAAAAAAAAAAAAAAAATCCCAGTGGTGTTATTATAGATGTTCTCGTGGGAGTCCCTGCTGAGGGTCTTCACAAGCTGAGCAGCTGAAACTCTATCATATAAGCTCCACAGACATACATTGCAGTAGCTCACATTACCAGGAGCTGCAAGCACAGCCTCATCCAGGCAGAAAGGCCAAGGCTCTCCGGTGTCAGTTTGCAGATTTAACACTAAATAAAAACACTCGGCTTATCCACACAATTAAAGAACACCGTAATGTGCACGGCAGAGGTTTGATGCAGATTACTGTTTGGCTGTGTGGGGTTTTAAAATAGGACTAAACGGACTTACTAAAACTATAAAGACATGGTTTTGGGTTTTAAGAGAGTGTTTCCTAAATCCACAACTTAGTGATTTATAGTCAGGTCTATACCTAGTTCAGTGGCACAAATGTTGTCTTTTTGCCTTTGTACAACAACACAGAGGATGTGAAAGGAAACTGTCAAGATGTGACTGAAGTGGGGATTTCAAGCTTTAATCTAGTGGTTCCCAACCTTTTTTAGTTTGTGACCCCATTTTAACATCACAAATTTCTGTTGACCCCAGACATTCAAAATGGAGACTTTTTTTTTTGGCTAAAATTAATTGTTTTTGATCATGTAATAGTTTGCTATACTATGTTGCAAATAAACGTTAATTTTAGATGACATTTAGTCTAAATAATGTAAATTATTATGGACGGAGGCAGAAAAGCCAGGTGTAAATAACTGCACAAAGTGAGAATTTTATTTTCCTTGGTCAGGAAAATCCAGCTTAGATTTACAAGGCTGACAATACTGAACAAACAGTAACTCATGTCCTGCAATGAACTGGCGAAATGTCCAAGGTGTACCCTGCCTTCGCCCATAAGTAGCTGGGATAGGCTCCAAGCGACCTAGTGAGGACAAAGCCAGTTCAGAAAATGAATGAATGAATGAAGTGTTAGTGATTCTCGGCAAACTGTGTGCTAGTGTTTCCCCCCACACTAATGGCGACAAATTCAAATGGAATGTACATGTTGCAATATTTTGTCTGTAATGTGTCTTTGAAAGGGCCAAAGGCCTTGGGGGATCCCACCAGGAAACCAGAGGGAAGAGAACTTAGGACATATGTGATAAAATGTCGGAATGGTATGAATTTAAAAAAAAAAAAAAAAAAAAAAAAAAAGGCATTTTGGTGACCTTTAACCAACAACATGACCTTGACATTAGACTTTTCATTGTGCAAAGTACTCTTATGATACAATATGGCACTGACAAGATCATTCAATGGCCCATCATGAACATATTTATACATTGCACTGGACAAAAGAGTGGAGGAGCTGTGAAAGTGGAGATTTTCAGAGTTAAAAAAGTTATTTTTGGGGTGAGGGGGTGGGGGGGCTGGATGAAAATTTAAAAAAAATTACACAGGAGTTCTTAAAACATCTTGTTGCATCAGAAAATTAGGGCTAATGTGGTATTTGATATGAAGTAAGACTCATATCTCAGTAATGTCTTACTGGGGACTCAGTAAGACCCCAGTAAGACTCATTTAAAGCTCATCTTTTAGATTTTATCAGACCATCTAATGCCTGTATTTTTGATTGCAGTGTCTTGAATATAGGGAGTAGTCAGTTCCATCTCCCACACTAAGGGTCAGTGTGTTGTGTATACACTAGGGCCTCCACCCACTATGTCTCCCCCCAACTCTATATCACTGACTCAGTCACTGGGATCCATCCCTTGTATCCACAGATGGACCTTTGGAAAGTGGACAGTCCATTTGTTGTGTCATTTTTCCTACTAATGTAATATTTTATACACAACAGCAGCTTCAATCCAGGATAATAAGGTAAGATATCTATTGAGAAGAATTGTTGTCCTTATTATGTATATTTTTATTGTATTTTAGCACATTTATCCTCACTGTTTAATATAAATCTAGTCAACTGAGTTCTATAGCAGTCACAGAGTTACAGCTTTGTTTTTTTTTCTTATATTTGTTTCTGTAAATTGACTCTAAATATTTTTTCTTTCAAGATGCGTCTCTTTTCGCTTCTGCCGTGCCTGTTTTTAGCAGCGTTTTTGAAATGTGGTGAGTACTACAACAATTATTATTGGTTGGACACACTTGTACAGACACATTATTACAACCTTTGTGGAACTTTATCATGATAAAAATGTTTATGTCAGTTGTCATCAATAATAATAATGATAAATGCTGAAGTCAATATTCATATTTAAGGTTTAAAGGCTGACAATAAGTCAAGATGGTGTAAAATTAGGTTAAAAAACAATTCAGGATCATTTGGTTTTAGACAACAATGTAAAATCAACCCTAATAATAAAATAGAAAAATATTTATTACAATGATATTTATCACAGTAAAGAAATATATTATAACATTTGTCTCATTTGGTAGTCCCTGTGAACAGTGTAACATCAGAATTCAATAATAATAATATGGGTATTCTCTCTATGTTTTAGCTGTCTCATCCATGTGTAGGTTTTGTCCATTTTGTTCACTAAAATTGAGATAAAAACAAAACAAAACAAAACAATCTTACAAGGTGATGATTTTTCAAACTCAATTTATGTGCATCCATGATTAAATAGAAAAGTGAGAGTTTAGGAAACAATGGGATCACAGTCAAACTCTTCATATAATGAACATGAGCCTGTATGTGTCTGTACGTGAAACAACAATGGCAGATACACAAGATAAACAGTAGATGTTTATCATGTGTGTGACGACATTTTGCTAAAAGACAGTCGTGTGGACAGATATTCCCTTTGTTGAGGTCTTATCTGCAGCTTTAATACTGTACATTGTTACTTTTGTCACTATAAGTATCATATTTATTGTGTTATTTCTCAAATTAAACCCATATTGTGTTCTTTTTTGGTATTATTTTTGTCATTTCCTATTTCTTTATTTCAGTTTCAGCTTGTGGAAGTGAATGGTGTTACACTGGCTGCCGTAAGTAAAGACAAATGTTTGACTTGCTGCATGATTTGGGTTAGTTTATCATTAGTTAAAACAGCTTTTGACACTTTTACTTTTATTTTAATAGCCACCGCACCATCAGAATGGCACAGCATCTCCGGCTCTTTCTGTGGGAATAAAAGGCAGTCTCCTATTAATATAACCTGCATCAATGTGAAGAAAGACGATCACCTGGGGAACTTTACATTTGTTAATTTTACCTCTAAGCACGTCATAACGAAACTCACAAACACCGGGCATACAGGTAACACACACACGCGCCCTGAGGGATGTTGGTTTTACCCTTTGTGTTTTGGAAAACACCCAAAAAGCCTCATCTATTAACTACACTGATGTTGTTCCTCCATCAGTGAAGTACCACCTGATGGAGAATGAGGTGGAAGTGAGTGGAGGTGGACTCAATGGGACGTACACCTCTCTCCAGTTTCACTTCCATTGGGGGTACTCTGACCACCACCAAGGTTCAGAGCATCTGATTAATGGACATAGATATCCAATGGAGGTGCAGTATTGTTTTGCATTCAGTCCAGTACATATGTACTACTGTGCGATGCTGTGTCTTTACAGTGTCTACCTTTTCTCTCCAGGTTCATATTGTCAGTCTGAAGAAGGGCAAAAATGTGACGCAGGCTGTAGCGGATTCGGAAGGAATAGCTGCACTGGGATTTTTCATAGATGTATGATATGATACCTCAAAGCTGAACTGCAAACCTTTCACAGAGCATTTAAGTCAGGGATGTCAAACTCCTGTTAGTTCAGGGGCCACATTCAGCCCAGTATGATCTGAAGTGGGCCAGACCTGTAGAATATTAATATAATAATATACATATAATGTCATCTCCAATCATTTACATCTACAAACTATCCTTTAAAAAATGTGAATAACATGAACAACCATGAACAATCGGAAATTTCTTAAGTGCACTTTTAACAGTCTTATACCCCAGCTTCTCATTTACACATGTTCATTATAAATTACAGATCACAATGGATCTAAAAATATACAAAACATTTAGTAACAGGTATAACATGGCTAAAACCACACTTATTTCTCTTAAGATGTGTCAGGTTGTTCATATTTGTTCATGTTATTCATATTTTTTGTGAAAGAATAGTTTGTAAATGTAAATATTTTCATGTAATTTTATGTAACTTTTTTTTTACACTAAAACATAGAGAAAAAATTGTAGTTGTCAGTGTTTAAATGTTATTGTGACAGTATTTTACTGATCCAACCAGTGGTGTAGTCCAGGGTATATGGGAGTATATGGAGTATACCTACTTATTTTTCAGTCATCATTGGGTATACCCACTTCTAAATCCCCCTGATGTGCACCGTTCAGTAGTATCTGAGCCAAATTGCCCATTTCTTCCCCCAGGATGGTGACGCTATGACCCGCCTTACTCTGTCTCTAATTGGCTAGTTCTCGCTGCTGTCACTGATTAGATTGGTTAACTTTAGGCATGAGGACTGATGAGCCAATCAGAGGCGCAGAAGGGAAGGTCACTAACGTTATCCTATGCTTACCTCATGTTGAATAATTTACATTCATGCAGCTGCTTGTGTGATCAGTAATACCTACAAACTGCCCCTGATCAAGTCATGATAATTTTATAATCGTGAGCACAAACTACTGATGGATTTTTGGGTAAACTAAATAGAGTAGTCTTACTTGTCACTGTTTCTTTTTCTAGACTACTTAAAAAAAAAAAAAAAAAAAAAAAAGCCAAAAATTCAGAGTATACCCACTTCTCCAGGGACCACTACACCACTGGATCCAGTGCACTTGAGATCAAATTGGGCTGGATGTGGTGCCTAAACTAAAATGATTGTTAATATCTTAAGTTTAATTTTTGTGTTTCACAAATTCATCCCATGGGCCAGAGTGGACCTTTTGGTGGGCTGGCTTTGGCCCGTGGGCTGTATGTTTGACACCTGTGATTTAGGCTAAAATACACATTCTCACCATTAGGTAGTTGCTTAAAGCACATTATCTCCTCACCTGTCTCATTAAGTTTATTCTGCTTTGTGACCATATTCTAGAACTAACTTCTTATTTACTGCTTAATAATAGTTATTACTATTGTATAAGACCTAGAAGCATATTAAGAGCTTCTTCAGCTACTATCAATTAGATGTAGTTTTGGGGGTCAGTGATGGAAAACTAGTCCAACTGTTTGTGGTCGAGCAAAATAGGGCGTTAATAAGTGTTTTATACTGACTAATGATGAGGACATGTTACCTTCGCCACCATGAGGGTGTTGTATTCAAGGCTGTCTATCTGTTTCATACGTAACTCAAAATCTATGGTACATATCATCTTAAAAAATGTACCGAACATAGATCTATCTATATCATATCTCAGTCTAGAGCCATAATCTGATAGGGCACTTCTGGACATTTTTGTAGTTCTTTCACAAATGAAGGCAGCCATTCCTCTCTACATTAAACACACACACACAGAAAGAATTACTAAGCATTTTTTCCAGAGTCAGAAGTATTTTCCTCAAAAAGAGAAAATTGGGCTCTATATTGAATAAATTTGGCTCTATATTGAGTTTGGGAGCTCTACACAAAGAGCAACTTTGACTCTTTTTAGAGAGGGACCAAATGTTATCTGAGTACAGTAAAATTTTCTTCATTTTGAGTAAATTTTACATTTTACAGTTTCATCATGATCATTTTCTTGCTTATATAGAAGACAACCCAGAATAAGAGAATACGATTTTGCTACTAAATCCGCCGTCCCAACACCTGTTTAGAAGTTCATAACCAGATTTGGTATTTTCACTCACTGCTCATTTCTTTCTCATAGCAGTGAGGTTTTGGCTTCATTTCAAGTACTTTGTCAATACTTACACATACTTACTGTAGTCTGATTCTACATTGCTGACCATAAAGTTGGAATAATTATATTTTCAGACATATTCCTTTTTTTCCCCTGTTTATATCCATCAGAAATCACCTTTGAATTAATGCAGCGATTATATACTGAGTCCCAGTTACACATTGTCACAAGAAGTACATATATTTTATTCCAACTTTATGGGCAACAGTGCACAACTAACAGTATTTCAACTGAAATCACATTCACTGTGAATGTTAATGGATATTTAAAAAAAAAAAAAAAAGATTTAAAAATATGTATTAACCTATAAAGACCCAAACATCCACCAGTGACCCAAACCATCTACTGATGTAAACTGTTTAATACCTGTTGATCCAACAATCCTATCAAATACATCATACAAATAATTGGTGTAAAATGCTGTTTGTTATCTTTTCAAAGTCATCACATATGACCCATTTGGACATTCAGAGACTCTGTAGTGAACGCTGAAACACGGTCATCATCAACAAAATTTATTCACCAGTAAAACCAATGGAGTTGGATCAATGTCAGCAGATGGATACACTGGGTTTATAATCAGTTAATGATAGATTTTCTTGAAAAAGTCAGTTTTTCTTCAGTTTTCTCTCTTTCTGATATAATAATCCTCAACTTTAATCTGAGTTTTTTATGAACATATACATAATCAGGATATTAAATACTGGAAAATGCATGATTTTCACTGAAAAAAAAGCAAAATACAGAGGATTATATAATAATAAATGGTGATAAACCACTTAAGAAAGGTTAATTACAGAGAAAAATTCATTTGGGAAGTGACATAAAAGTAGAACTGGGTCTTTATGGGTTAAGGGTGACAAGATTTTTAGTGTAATCACAACATAGCGTAATTACTCAGAGGGGTGGATATGTTCTAAGTGGTTGAAGTTTGTCATTTTCACATGTTCCTTAAACAAAGTCTTACTGCATTCATTAGAAATGTCACAAAAATATCTGTAAAACATCTCTAATCTTTATCATAACATCCACTCCCAAAAGGTGACTGATGATGAAGATATGTCAGGACCATGGGACAACCTTACGTCATACATCACGTGTGAAAAAGGTACAGACTGGTCTTTTGCTGCAGGATGACTTCATGCATGTTTTTTCAGTGCGAGGTGGTAGTAAAGGTAAAGTAAAGGTTAGAGCAGTCAGACATGATGCATTGCCACTTCTGTAACAAAGTGTCAACAGATACCTGGATATCAGCTTAGTTTGGTGCATTTTCTACCAAAAAGATCCGTGAGAATAGGCGACATATCTGAAGTAAATCTGACATTGCCTTAAGGCATATGTCACCTGAGAATATTATGTGATAACTCATGACATAAGATCCCTTCTGTGGTAATGATATATACACGAAAAGCTGCAGTGACTCTTAAACAAACAAATGTTCTCTCTATTTTCTTACTGTCAAATAGTTGAGTTGAAGGGATTTTTGAAGATTGGTGTGTTGGATCATTGAGATTATAGGGAGTCCATATTATCAGTTATATATATTTCAGGGTGCTGCTTATCTTATGTCACTATTTTTATGCCTTTAAACCCACCTTATCACATCATGAATGTTCTTTTCTTTTTCTTTTCTGCAGATTCTGATGTTAACATAACAGCTCCCATCTCTATCCATGACCTGATTGGAAATGTAGACCTCACCAAATACTTTCGGTACATGGGCTCTTTAACTACCCCCTTATGTAATGAAGCCGTCGTCTGGACAGTCTTTGAAGAACCAATCAAAATCAGCAAAAAACTGGTGAGTTAGCCACGTTTTTGAAACCTGCCCCTGAGAAAAACAGGACAAAGGGAGTCATATTTATTAACAATAGGAGAAATTAAACCGTACACTACTAAGGTGTTGTGCAGAATATATGTAGCGAAATATTTTGTTTGACTTGTTTTTCAAATCTGCTGTTGCTACTGGTGTAACTTGCTGGTTGGGTTCTGACCTGAAACAGAGAGCAGTAATTGCATGGTAACATGACAAAATTGAAATGACCTCAAGCAAAGTGAGAAGGCATGCATTAACATTCCATTATATAAGCTACCGCCATTGCAGGCAGCTGTCACCGATGGACATCAGACGAGTGCAGGAACATACAGGCACTTGTACATGCTGGCACCTGATTTGACTATCAACAGTGATGATCTGATTTGTTTTATTTTTCCTTTGACAGTTAAAAAAAGACAAAAAAACATTGAGTAAGCTTCATGTGACTGCGGAGAATCAGATAAATTTGAGTCATTTGGATTGTTATCTGCTTGACAGCCATCAGGATTTGGCTGATAGTAGCTCCACATGTCAGGTGTCGCATCCTGGCTGTGACTAGTAGCTCAGCAGGTGTTTGACTGTTTACCTTAGCACCAGTAAAGGCTTAAACCATTGTCTTCCGCACTTTCAACTTTGATCGTTTTGACTACATGTTGACAGCATTAATTCCACTCGACAAAAAGCTGAGGATCAAACTGCTGAACCCTTCCATCTATCTGAGGTGTTATCTTAAAAACACAGATTAGTTTGTAACTTGATCTTAAGACAGAATTTATGTCTATATTCACTGACTGATTAGCAATATATTTAATATCTGAATATTTCATTTTAATATAGGCCACTCCTTTATTCTAATAAATTTTCCATAAATTTAAAGTCAAGGTTTTGTGAAGGTGAGGGCCGCTTCAAAATCTTTTTACACTGCTGGCCTTAAAAGTCTAGGGTTTAGCAGGATCTAAACACAAAAGTGGAATAAAATATTCACATTTCCATTTCCATAAGTGTATATTTGGAAGGAACTGGATCTGTTGTGTTTTCATTTCAAAAATATATCTAGGATGAGAGTTACAATCTCCCAGAACAAGCAAAACAAACACTTCAGTTAAGTCACTACTAGATGTCAATATGGACACTGAGCTCACTTATCACATTGTTTTATGCACTGCCCAGTCAAAAATGAAGTCACACATATGGTATTCCATTTGGCAAGTTTTGGTTTTAATTTTGCATGCGTTCACAATGGGATCATTTATGGAAAACAATTCTTCTCTAGCACACTCCTAAAGATTCTGAATTTTGGTTCAGGTCTGGACTCTGTGGTGGACAGCCCATGTGTGAAAATTATGTCTCAAGCTCCCTGAGCCGCTCCTTCATGATCTGATAACAAAGAATCCGGGTATTGTCATCGTGGAATATGTCTGTGTCATCAGCAAAAAAAAAAAAGCTAGAAGCACTGGGAGAGCGCAGACCTCCGCCAAGGCAGATCAGTGGCCCCTCACCCCCGATCCCCACCAAAATTTAATCATTTCTTCCTTGTGCCAGTATCAACATTTCCTGAAATTTTCATTCAAATCTGTCCATAACTTTTTGAGTTATCTTGCACACAGACAGACAGACAGACAGACAAACCAGTGCTGACAAAAACATAACCTCCTTGGCGGAGGTAAAAAAAAAACAAACAAAAACACTGATGTTTGGTATATTCAAGTTCAGCTGATCTTCCAACCCCAGATCATAAAACTGCCCCCACAGGCTTGTACTGTAGGCACTAGGTATGATGGGTAATCACTTAATCTCCCTCTCTTCTTACCTTGATATGCCCATCATTCTGGAACACTATTTTAAGATATGTTGGATATCCTGCTCAAAGATCAAAACAGTTATATATTTTTCATCTGACAAGAGAACATTTATTCTTCAAGTAAGATCTGTGTCACGATGCCCCTTTGAAAACTGAAGTTTTGTTACGTAGCATCTTCCTTCTTGGGTAGCAGCTTTTCAGGATCTGGCTCTACAATACTCTCTCTACTCTGAATAGTGATATTTTGTACCAGTTACTTACGGCATCAGTTACCTCCACCAGGTATGTTGCCTTGAGGTGCCGTTCACAGCTGTTACACAAGCGTTTGTAAGAATTAGCGAGGTACCTTCAAACATTTGGAAAATTTTGCCTGCGGAGAAACCAGACTTGTAGTAAACTGTTTTCTCAGGTCTTTCAGTTGATTTCAGGATAGTGAGAAAAAGGACACAACCCTAAAATACAACCAAACATATATCCCTGAATTTGACAAGTATCCATTCTGTCCTGACACAGGTAAACCCTCTAAGAATGAATTAAAAACATAATAAAATATATAATAAACAGAATATATAAAAGCTGTAAAAAAACAAAACCAAAACCCTGTTATGAAAATACAATTTGAATGTTAATAAAATAGCTATAGCTTACTGGACTGGCAGAGAGAATATGCAGACCCTGGTACTAAAAGTACTGAAGTCACAAAAAACATCTGTTAAAAATATTTATGGGGTGGACTTAGTTAAAAAAAAATACTACATGTTTATATGCTCAACTTGAATTGTCTAAAAATGTGACTTCAGTACTTTTAACACCAGGGTCTTCAATATTGTGACACTCTGAAGTGTGAAAACTTTTTTTGTATGCGTAAACCAAGGTATACCGTATCCAAACTTTTGACCTCAATTGTATTTCCATGGGTGTAGACATAGAGTGTATCTCATGTAATCAGATAGGCATCTTAGAAATGACAATGATTGAAAGAGGAATGAATGAAACCTTTAGAAAACCCCCCCAGATATGACTGCAAAAAATGCTGATAAAATCTCCTGATGGACTCCCATGCCGGTTAGTGTTTTCAATCTTTAAAAGATGCAAGACTGCTTTTGTCTTTTGTGTATGAAAAAGCAGAACATCCAGGTTGAAAATATCAGGTAGGACACGTATGTAATGAGCGTAGCAGACACAATCCAACTGAACCAAAGGGCTCAGATGTCACTGTTAAGGTAGTGCCTCTGTTTCATTAGTTAAAGAAGAAACTGAATGAGTAGAATAAATACCAGGTTCACACAAAACCAGTTTACTCTGTCACCTTCAAAAAATGTTTATCGCTCCAGATTTATCTTTTACTTTGAGACAGTATGGGCTGACTAATACTGCCAGAAGAAAAAATGCCATAACTCTGCGGTTACTAAACCAAAAAATGTACAAGTTGCCCTGTAGACATCCATTTCCATTGACCTATGACCTCCTTAACTGCCACTGCTCCTCTGAAATGTTAACACTCAGCGTCATCAGTGTGTGGCTCCATTCATGGACATCTTGTTTTGTTCTTAGATCGAGCGATTTCCCACAAAGACAGGATACACCAGTGTGTACCGTCCTCCTCAACCCCTCAATGGACGTACAGTGTATGCCTCCCCTGCAGTCCACATAGGTTAGAAAATTACACATGACCCAGTACATTTTTTAACTGTCTTGCAACTCATCCTTTAAATACATTTGTTCTTGTCTTCTTCAGATTGTGATTGGTGCTATGATAACCACTGTGGTAGGTATCTGCAAAGATGTCTTGATACAATAGTTTCATATGATAACACCGTTGGATAAGGATGTAGACTTATTTTTTTCCTGTTTTGCCCTCAGAATTTAGCCCGACTCATTGGCACATGCTGCCTGGTTCGTTCTGTGATGGCAATAGACAGTCGCCTGTCGATATTGTCACAAAAAACACCGTGGAGAACAAAGATCTGGGCGACTTCGTTTACACAAAGTTTGACGACAAACATGTCATCAAGTACATCATCAACACAGGCCATGCAGGTTTGTGAGTTTTATTTCAAGCTGCGTACTGGTTTCTTGGATAACAGTGGCTAAATGCACATTGAAATGACCCCAGCAAAACCAGAATAAAGGTAAAGCTTGTTTCTTTTGTAAATTTATTTGTCATTTTAGATTTATTTATCAAAAAAAACAAGGTATTACACCTGGGATTTCCAAATTTTCTCAGCTCAGGACCAAAAAGTGAATCTGCTCCCCCCCAGGACTGGAACGTAAAAAGCAATACTTCATGAATTTCCATAGCATTTTTATTCTTCACTGACGAGGCTATTTCCCCATCAAAACAATGTTGAAGAAATGTGACTATCACTTCCTGATCAGTACTGAAACCCTCATTTGTTTTTTGCATTTTAGAAAATGCTATTTCCAGACTGAATATGAATAAATAGTTGTTTATTCTTAAGTAGTTATGAAATCTAAAATGTTATTTTATCAAATACATGTGCTCATTTTGTTCAGTTGAATCAGCTAACATTAGCATTAACTGGTGTGCTAACAGCAGCCAACCATGGCTGGTATGATAGCTTTAGCTAAATTTAGCTGTGGAGCTAACTGTAAAAATTACATCAAAAATTATGTTATTTTTACATGGAGCTATGGAGAAAAGTTTTCTAACCTAACTCTATTTCAACAGCACTAAAAATAATAATTGACGCTCCTCATGTATACTTATTTAACCCTTTCATATGCATGAATTATGAGAACCTTAATTGAGATTTTCTTTCCTGAGTGTTTTTATTCCATTTTAGGCATGAAAAAAATAATGCAATTGGAATTGTTTTTTATAAACCTATTTTTCATGGAGTTGCAAAAATGTCTACTCATCTGGACACCATGTTTTTAATTTTTGAAGCAAAGAAACATGTATTTACTGATACACTGTGAAAACTATGAAATAATTTGAAATAATTTCTTAAATGTTGTTAATCTGATGTTTTGTCACATTTTAACACACTCACTTTATGGAGATTATATGCAAAAAAAAAAAAAAAGTTATAGACAGTCTAACAACAATAACAACCGCTTGATTTACACTCAAACATGTTACTGTAGATCAGGTTTATCAAGAACAGCAAAGCTACAATAATGGTATGAATTGCAGTGTATGAGATGATGCATAAGCTTCCACTGTGTCGGCTGATATGGAACTAAAACAACTAAATCCTTGAAAATACGATAAGAGAACAGCTGAAAGATAGCTGTCCACTGTAGTGACCACTATGCATGAAAGGGTTAACAAGACAAAACTAGAGATAAAACTAGTTAAATTCAGAACATAGTTAAGAAGTTCTATTTTTGGACAGAGAACAAATTTGGTCTCTGCTGTGGATCAGTTGCAAAGATAACATTAGCAATCCTCTCTAACACTGTTTGGTAATGTTTGCTACCCACCAACACACTAGTCACCAGAAACAACCCATTAACACATAGTCATTTACTCTGATGATTGACAGCCCAACAAAAATAAATCTGTGACTCTTTGCTTGGGAAGCAAATTTGCTACAGCTATTACTTTACAAGCCTATAAAATCAACTGAAAAATGTGTTTGTTTTCTTGTCCAACTCCCAGTGAAATGTGTGCTAAAAGAAGACATGGTGGAGGTGTCAGAGGGAGGTCTGGGACACAACTACTCCACACTTCAGTTCCACTTCCACTGGGGCACCACATCAGATAACTCCACGGGTTCGGAGCATACAGTGGATTCCAAAAGATATCAAATGGAGGTAGCAGAAACCATCCACTCCATCAGGCGTTACTGTCAAGGCATTGTCTATTTAAGAATAAATTGTCATTGTGACTTTGTCCAGATGCATATTGTGAACAAGAGGAAGGATTTAACCCTGGAAGAAGCAGTAAAGACACCAAACGGCCTGGCAGTGCTTGCTTTCTTCATGGAGGTAACAGTCAGCACTTATAGTTATGCAGAGAGTGCAGATGCAAAGCAATGAGAAAATGGAAGTGCTCTTTTGTAGTTAAGTGGAAAAACACTCCTTATAATAGTCACATGAAGAGATGCATCATTCACCAAACAAGAAATATGAATCTGCTGGTTCACATTACAAAGTACTAAAAAGTAAGTAACAAAAAGTAGGCGGTTTTAGTTGTCACTCAATATACCAGTATTTCATGGTGGAAAAGAATGTTCAGACTTTTCCTGCACCGCTGCAAATATTTAGCTGCTGGTGGTTTCCGCGTCAGTGTCTAGAAACTGAACATCACGTCCATAGACTGCATGCCACTGACTGAACAGACTGATTGACAAAGGTTCACCAGAGATTAACATGCATAAAATAAATTACATGTCCACTCTTCTGTCACTTTCCAGACATTAACTGATGGTGATGATAGTAGATGTAGTGCACTTTTACAATGGGTGGAGTGTTTTGTTTCTTGGTACATAAAAGTACAGTGTGTTTTTTTTATTTTATTTTACAAATCTAAGTATGTGATAAGAGTATAATTTTAATATACTTGTTTATTTTCAAGGCTGCCGAGTCTCACAAAAGCAAGGGACGCTCAGGTGACAGTGAAGAGGTGAATGAAATATTATTTTTTAAAATGTCAGTTCAGTCAATTTTGCTGCTCTATGTTCAGATGTTCTTACTTGTTCAACATGTTTCTTCTGTAGACAAGTCACACATCTGATGAAGATCCATGGAAAAAACTGACAAGCTACCTGCCAGCCATTCAGAACATCAGTGAGTGCATTGTTTTTTAACAACATTTCTTTTATGCTTTTATGAGTGTGGACACTGTAAATGTTTAACCATGAGTGCATTTTATACGCATTTACCTCAATGAAGGTTCTCACGTTGAGGTCAAAAAGGAAATCTCCATTGACGACCTGCTTGGCGATGTGAACCGCCATGAGTACTACCGCTATAACGGCTCCTTAACCACACCATCTTGTAATGAAGCTGTGGTGTGGACGGTCTTTAAAGAGCCTGTCAAGGTGGATCCCAGCCTGGTATGTCCTACTGGTCATGTGATGTTGATGTATCATGCAGGTGATGTTTTTTCTAGTGTGTGTAGGAGCATAGGGTTTTCTCAGGATTTCTGTAATGTGTCTAATGACGCTCTGATGAAAAAGGGAAAAAGACAGTTGATAATACTTCAACCAGGGCCAGAAAATGACCTCTATCAACTTAGTGGTCCATTAAACAGGAATGTGGTGTGGTCTGTTTTTCCTGATGGTGCTGTTTGATCAGCGCCTTTATGAACAGACAATGCACAAAGGACAATGTGAACATTTTTACATTCAGGTGAGTCATTGATTCATGGAGATTTGATGCTGCTGAGGTCACCCAATGTGTGTACAGGGTGGGGAAGCAAAATTTACAATATTTTAAGGCAGGGACTGAAAGACAGTGTATGACCAATTAGTTTTTTGAAAGTCATGAGAATTTATTTGCCACAAGAAAATTGACATAATAGAAAATGTTTTTATTCTATGTGTCCTCCTTCTTTCTCAATAACGGCCTTCACACGCTTCCTGAAACTTGTGCAACTGTTCCTCAAATATTCAGGTGACAACTTCTCCCATTCTTCTTTAATAGTATCTTCCAGACTTTCTCGTAATAGTTTTGCTCATAGTCATTCTCTTCTTTACATTATAAACAGTCTTTATGGGCACTCCAACTATTTTTGAAATCTCCTTTGGTGTGACGAGTGCATTCAGCAAATCACACACTCTTTGACGTTTGCTTTCCTGATTGCTCATATGGGCAAAAGTTTCTGAAAAGGTATGGATAATAGTGTTAGGTATGATTATGACATCAATATATGTTTGGTTTCAAAACAACTGACGTAGTGCCTGCTGAGAAAAAACAACTAAATGTTCATTGTAAATTTTGCTTCCCCACCCTGTATGTATGAATGTATGTATTTATTTATTCATTTATTTATTGCCAGAATATTTTTATCGAGGTTTACAATCATAAAGTACAGCAGGGTCATTCCATCCCAAATCAACCAGATTTCAGAAAGTGCCCCACATGACCCCCTCAGAAAATTCTGAAAAAATTCACACTTGTTCACCTCCCAGATAAACGAACACATCCAAAATTTTAATGTCATATCTGTAATAGTTTAGGAGATACAGCCCTTTGAAAATTAATGTTTTTTTTTTTTAATTTTGCAAATTTGTTTTTCAGCCAACTTTGAGGAGCTATATCTCCTTAGGTATTCAAGCCACACTGCTGAAACTTACTGTCTGGGGTGAAATCCCCCTGAAAAGATCGTATTTTGCATCAAAAATAATTGTAGGTGCCTTCATGTTTGGTCCATGAGGCCTTGAAATCAGGCGAAAAGGCCAGTTCTTCCAAATGTCCTCTCTCTTCAGGTTTGCACTGTGCCATAATGGATGAATGTAGAGATCTATTTTTTTTGCATGGATTCTTATGGTCAAGATGCAACAATATACTCCAAAAAGACTACATTTCAATGAAAAGTGTTGCCGTGAGGCAATGAATAAAATGGGTCGATTTAAATTTTTCCCAAAAATACTCTATCTGAGCATCCAAATTACCATGTAGCCAGTTAATGAAAATTTTGAAATTTTTACCATGTCTTCATGTATGTTTCAAGATGTTGTGCACAGAATTTTAGCTTTGGGATAGAACTGGTTCTATTTTTAATATTTTTTTTACTGTATGTCTATATTTTCTTCAAACTGTTTACAAACGTAGGTGTAAATGGCATTTTTAACAGTATAATGGCATTGATTATTGCACAAGTTATGATAATACTTGAGATATTTTAAATAGGGTGTGGAACTGCATAATGGTTCAGATAGAATAATTATAGATTTCCCAGAACTGGCTCAGGTTGATGCCTGTAGTAGAGACTTGTCAGAAATTGGATGGAGCTGGTCAGTTGACCCAGTTTCATGAGGGTCAGTGACATAAATGTAGCTAAGATTTCCTAGAATTTTTATGATGCTGGCCAGTCTAATTTTGTGAATTCTATTCATAATCCTGAACAAACTTATTCATCATGGAGGAAAATTGTGTTGTTGGATTGATCTTAAAGGATGAATGTCACAGAAAGACATTATCAAGACAAACAGGCTTTCTGAAAATTGGTGATTCTGGGTATAGAAGTGTACTTGTCCATATAAAACCAGGAACTGCAATGTACGTATATAATGTTAACAGTCAACTGAATTGCCTATTAGGTCTAACTCTTTGACGTAGTTAATGAAGGGTCTCCAAATTTTTTCAAATATTTGCCGTTTGGCTTTCTCAATGTAGGTTATTCTTTCTAATGGAAGACTGGACAGCATCTGACTGAGCCACTGGGTGGTACTGGGTTTGTTGGTGTTTTTCCAATTCTGTGCAATACATTGTCAGACAAAAGACTTAGATCTATACATGTGCATTCACTTTGACTATAGTTATGTTTATCTGGATAAATAGACAATGTGTGTATTTACTTTACATGTCCTTTTGCAATTGATATTTAATAGAAGATCACATATATGTGAGAATCCCAAAGTATAAAAATGAGCACTTTTACGTCAGACAGCTCTGTGACAAGGTTATAATAGTTTTGGATTTTTCATTATAGTTTAGTTTTATTTAGTTTTAACTTTATTTTTCTCTAATTCAGTTAGTTTTAATTTGTTTTTAGGGCAGGTTTGCTAGTTTTTATGAATTTTCTTTTTTTTTTGTAAATGCTTAGTTTTAGTTTAGTTTTAGTATTAATTTTAGTTTTGTCATATTTTTTCTCTTCTTCTCTGTTGTATTCAAATAAATCCCAGACAGGACTCTGCTGCTTTCTCCCAACTTTAGTCTCCATGTTTCCAGATAGAGTATGAGAAGTGACAAGAAGTGACAGACCGTGAAGTAGTGTATGGTGCCGCTAACTAAAATTGCTAGAGCAAAATAAATCACTTTCATATCAATCTGACATTGAAAAAGATGAAAACGAAGGGAATTTTATCCATAATTTTTATACGTTTTAGTCAGTTTTGTAAGAAGCACACAATACAGTTTCAGTTAGTTATCGTTTTTTTCTTTTAATTATAGTTTTTATTTATTTCAGTTAACGAAAATGTTTTTTCAATTCTAGTTTTTGTCATTTCATTAGTTTTCGTTAACGAGAATAAATAAAGAGAATAAATATCAATGATCTTCCATTCAGCTGGATTAAATGTAATTCCTTTTGACCTAGTAAGTGCTGCTTGTAATTTCTTTTTTACCCGTGCTGATTGAAACTGTGTTAATCAATTACGACAGCTACTGGAAAGACAGCACACGCATTCCTGAATCTGAATACAGTATGTTCGCATTAGTTTTGATCAATAACAGATAAATGTGACTGTGTCTCTGTCCAAACAGGTTAGAGTCTTTAGTAAATCACCTTCACATTGTTTAAAACTATGAAAGCCTGGAGGGCATTGAACTCATTATGGGGAGATGGGAAAATAGAAAACAAACCACATACACACATATACATTGACTGAAACAGAAAAATGATCTGGTTTCATTGAATGTCCATCTGTCCAAAATTGAAACATACTATTTCTTTAAACCCAACAGATGAAGATGTTCCCTGCTCAGGCTGGATATTCTGACGCCTTTCGCCCGCTGCAGAGTCATAACAGTCGGAAAATCTACAAAACATCAGCTGCTCCTGCTCCTGGACCAGCAATACTGGTTCTGCTGCTCGCCTTTTACTGCAGCTTTTCAGCAAACTTCCACCTCTAAGAAGATTGCTTAGTTTAAATACTGTGAAGTCTGTGTCTTGCACTTTATCATCATTTAATGCTATACAATAATTACAGAAAATCCTAAAAGCTGAGATTGCAATAACTAAGACTGCCTCATCTGCAGGTGTAGGTAAACTGAATCATGTGACAGACCATGTATGATATCAAATAAAATGATGAGCTAAATTTTATTAATGTTGTTGCATGCTGCTGAGAAACAATCTCTAAACATGAATGTGATTTTTTTTTGTCATGCTGGAGTCTATAAGATATATAAAGTTTGAAGACATCCTCAGTGAAAAGATCAACTTCAGAATCTGTTAATGCATTCACTGTTGTGATCTTTATAATTTTTATTTATTTTAAGAGGTACTTTTGGAAAGTGAAGTCTTTGTAATGATTGTGTCACCTGCTGTGCCACTTCCTGTTGCCCTGGGTGCACATACATGACGGGTGCACACACACTGTTCTCAGGGGTTACTAAGTAGTATTATTTGTCATGTGAATATGTGGGCGTGAACACAGGTTGCTGGGGTTACCGTCTGTATGCTGTTGTTATAACCATCCTCAAAACTTATTTCACACTTTCAGACCTGTTAGACATCCATGCAGTTTAGAAACAATGAAATAAACCTGTAGTGTGTTAGTGCGCTGTGTTTGTCGTATGATGATGGACGTGATTTAACGACTTATGAAAAACTTATTAAATGCTTTGTTGGTTTCTCACATCTGTAGGCTTTTTATCCTGTAAATTAAATTACTATTTTAGGACAATAAATAAAAGAACTTTAACTTAAGGAATACTGTCTTTTTCCATTTTCACACACAGTTTTGCAGCGCTTTTAGTATTTGACCCGGTAGGGAGGACTACTGGGCTACAGTACAGGTTGGATCAGGTGAACACTTTAATGAAAGTTGATGGATGGAAGAACTTGACTTGAACCATAGAAACTTCATAAAACCACAGTCGCCACATACCAAAGCTTCTGCCGGGGCCGCGCCAAAAACAAACACAGTGGTTTCTTGGCAAGATGACATATAAAACATTTTAATAACCTGGAAAAAAATCTGTGTCATGACAGGTTACTCCCTGTACCATGATGACACAGTCAACAACCATCAGCTACTGCAGCGAACCTGCACGCGATCAGGCCATCTAAAAAAAAAAAAAAAAAAACCCCAGATACATTTCTCTGTTCAAGATAATTATTGGCCTAGATACTGACTGATATGACTTTAAAAGGATGCTTGTACAGAGGATGGGTTTTAATTAAATGAAACACAGTGACAGTGAATAAGTGGAAATGTTTCGTAAATCTACATATACAAACACAGCTCAGCCTGGATAACCTTTAATGTAATTGTGGCTACGACTATGAGATTTACTTGGCTAAATATGTACATGACATACAGGGAGATGTCCATACAAATAAAATAAATACACTTAGAGAAGACATCATATTAAATCAATGATAACATTATCAATGCTCATAAAGATTTTAACATAAAAAACATGACGTGCAGCGTACTTTTAATACCCCTCAGCTAAATATAGTGTAAGATTCTGTTGAAAGTTACTGCCCTATAATTTAGATTAGATTGTTTTTGTGTAAAACTTATTACATACATATTTATATTTGAATGTACTCAGATATTATAACTGCATAAGGCCTTGAAAAAGTAGGTCAAGGTGACCTGTTTCAATAGGCTTCTGCTCCATGCCAAGATGGATCCACAGTGTAAATGTGGTGCAGATATCTCAATGCATTCTTCAGATAATGTGATTATGTCGTTGAATGGACAGACGGACGGACAGAAAGACAACAAAATGATTACAATACCTCTTCGGCCAGAAGTTGACCGAGAGGCAACAAACTATTTCTGATATCTGATGGAGTTGAAGAATTACTGGCACAATGAAATTCACACTGTTAAGTTTACAATTGAGCAAAGTGAGAAAGCAATTGACCTTTTTCAGGAAGAACTAATTATACACTCCTGACAAAAGAATGCACATGGCATGTGAAGTAGGGCAAATCAGAGGCAAAGAAATAGCAGCGTACTACTTGAAAAAGCTTGATGATAAAAATGAATGTTTGATATCAAATTGTGATTTGAGAGTGGATGACACAATGAACCAAATGTTGTTTTTTGTGAATGCCTACCAGAGGTTTGCAAAGAGTATTTGAAAACATCACTAAATGCTTCATGAAAGGCATTGTCGGCTTGTAATGACCAAGCTGTAGCCATGACAGTCAAAAGCCACTGAGACACCATAATACTCATCTGATGGGTGCATAAAGGACAAATATGTAAGTTATGCCCTTTATGTTTCTGAAAAGACCTTGTCACACTCATAAATTACTTTTTCCTCTTGTGATTTGTGGAGGTGAGCCTTGAGTGGACTCTTGTGGTGTCAGCATCCAGCCCTGCAGGCGCTTGACCTATCCTAATACACCTCCCCTGTGATGCAATTACAGAAAACAGACACCGTAGATCTTTAAATTGAAGAAAAGAATTACTTGCTTGAGTGGTTGAGGATTTATGTGTGCAGGTGGATTCTGCTGATGTCACAGCCAATCTGTGCATTGAAATATTTGAGATATTGCTGTGACATAGCTAAGTAAGGTGTGTGGGTCCTCACTGATTTATGGCCCCAGGGCCTAAGAAACTGTATGGAGTTGACATTTTTTTCTGCCTTGCTTTAAAAAAATACACAGTCAGGAGATAATCACAACCATTTTAAAACAAGGAAGTGAATCTGCAAGTGAATATTTCACCTGCTTACATGTGGACATGTATATCCTCTTAAAAATAATGCTTTTCCATGGTTTTCCACTGACAACACATGTTCCACTGTGTGAATTCATCCTCCGGCTTATGTTTGTTCAAACACCTTCTGGAAAACTTCCACTTAATGTTCATATCCATAAACATAATGACATCTTCTGTTATCACGTTTAACAATAGGTGTGTTTCCTCTTCTGACCAGAAATATGAAAATGTGGTTTTGGAGCATTCAGGATCTTTGTCTTCACTGCAGATGAACATTAAAACAGGAGTCATGTGTTACAACCTGCAAGTAAAACCTAAAAGTTTGATTTACTACCTTCACCAAGTGAAACAGTGGAGGTTATGTTTCCATCTGAGTTTGTCTGTCTGTCTGTCTGTGTGTCTGTCTGTCTGTGTGTCTGTTTGTTTGTTAGCAAGATAACTCAAAAAGTTATGGACGGATTTTCATTAAATTTTCAGGAAATGTTGATACTGGTACAAGGAACAAATGATTAAATTTTGGTGGTGATGGGGGGTGGGGACTGATCTGCCTTGGAGGAGGTCTGCGCTCTCCGAGTGCTTTTCTAGTTTTCTGAATGCATTGTATATATGTCCAGTGAAGAATATAGGAACATTCTCCACTCAGAAAAGGCCTAATTTGGAATATATTACACTATTCTGCATACATTTGGAATAAAATATATATTTTTTGCCTCTTTTCATGAAATGGTTTTGACAATGTGATTTATTCTTGATGGATAAAGTCGAAAATGATACTGATAAAAAGGAATTATTCCGATTTTATGGGCAGAGTCATTTTCAGAGAAATAGTGGAATAATAGTGTGACTAAACATTTGCATTGTCTCCTTTGCGCGGTGATGCCAGTCAGCTGCAAACACAAATACATATAGACATATAATGGAGCTTTGATGTGCTTTGTTGGCTGTCACTCTGAACCTTCCTGCTGGATTATGCGAAGGTGTGGGTGTGTTTATGATTTAACCTTTTTGAACCTATCAGACATTTACCTTTTATCTCGCTGTTTCATAGCTTTGCTCACTAACTTTACATTTTAGGTGGACTGACCTACGATGCGTTCGCAATCTGCAAAAATCTGCTGCATATCGCATTTTCTTCATAACTTCCTCTAACAGAAATACCCTGCATCAGGCATCCTGTCAGTGTACTCATAAACATTCAAATACTTGACTTACTTGGACTAGTTCTTATGATGTAACTGGGTTCGCATGGAAGATGGGCTGAGAGTAAATCTGAAAAAATAAAACTGTCATCAAATACTAATTCCTTCATTAACTTACTAAAGCACATAAAACATAAAACTAAATAGAAGCAACAAACCCAGCAGAGACACCCAGACCTGCCCATCTCCAGTGGATCTGGTGTCTGGTAGACGTCCAAAGTCAAGTGCTCAGTAGCATCATTATCATGTGTCTGAACCACCTAAACAAGCTCCTCTCAATGTGGAGCAGCAGGTTTATCTGACAATTAGACTCTGCTCTTTCAAGCAACATCCAAAAACAAGCCATACCAGTCTCACAGTTGTCCAGTTTTATAATGTTAGTAGGTGTCACAGATTGATTTTAAGCCTAAATAATTGAGCAATTAGAGTTTACCTCAGCCAGTTCGGGGATTAACTGTATACCAAGTCACAAAACACAAACACCTAGACTCTATTTTTGTTACCAGACATGAACAACAACCTACATTAAGTAACTATGGGTCAAACAAACAAGTTCACTGCACATATTTAATCCATCTTTAATCCAAATCCACTGTCGACCAAAAGTAGGTACAGATATAAACTGTTTAATACCTGTTGATCCACTAATCCAATCAATACATGTAAATAATTGGTGTAAAATGCAGTTTGTCATCTTTTCATGGTCATCAAATATGACCCATTTAGACGTTCAGAGGCTCTGTATAGTGAACGTGGAAACACCGTCATCTTCTACAACAGTGATTCACCAGTAAAACCCATGGAGTTTGATAAATGACAGTGGATGGAGGCACTTGGTTTATGTTCAGTTAATGATAGATTTGCTGAAAAAGTCACTTTTAAAATGTAAAAGTATGCTACAATTGTCATGAGATGTACTCAAACACTCCAAACAGCTTCTCAGACACACACACACACACACACACACACACACACACACACACACACACACACACACACACACACATATATACTGTTGTTCTGTCTGACTGATCGTGCTTTTTCTCAACCACAGACCAGTTTATGAAAGTTGTACTTAAGTGTACAAACTGGGTTGGGGAGTGAAATACTGGGATGGGCAAAACTGTTGACCAAAAATGTGGAGGCTTTGTACTCATGTGACCCTCTCTATAAAAACCCTGAAGTAAAAATGGGGAAAATGTCTGTAGCAAAAATGCCACGCTTGAGTGCAGCCTTGTAAGAATGAATGGTACTGTCAAATTTGTACAGCCTGATTGAATGAACCATTTCCTGGATTCAAAACGTGCAATAAGAACAATAACTATAATTGGAAATATAGTCCATTAAAAAGGGGGCAGCTGTGGTTTAGATGGCTGGAGAGTTGGCTTGTGACCAATGGGTCACCAGTTCAATTCCCTGGTCTGGTGGAGAGAGCCACTGGCTGATGTGCCCCTGAGCAAGGCACCTAACCCCCTGATTTGCTTCCCAGGCGCCCAACACAGTGCTCCTAGCATGCAGTGTGTGATGCATGATCTGGTAAAAGGTTAAAGGCACAAGACACATTTTGGGGTGTAGTGCATGTTTATGTGTGTGACAAAATTAAGATTCTATTCTATTCTAAAACATTCATGAATTTCATTGTGCATTTTTAAACTTACTGTATTATTCCTCATCCTTTAATCTGAGCTTTTACGAACATCTACATGATTAGTGAATTAAATAGCCTATAGGAATTTTTTACTGATGTTTACTGGAAAAAACACACAATAAAGAGGATAATATTACAATAAATGGTGATAAATCACATAAGAAAGGTTAAATATAAAGAAAAAATAATCTGGAAACTGGCACAAAAGTAACACTTGGTCTTTATGGGTTAATATTTAACTCTGCACTACAAATTGAGCGACATGGACTGTAAGACCAGATAAGTGGAGTTTACTTAAAAAATTTGAGTAAACCGGTTGCCTTAAAAAATTTAGGTAATGAGTAATGAAAACTTGAGTGTATTAAACTTAAATGCGTGTTTTGAACGGAATTGCTATTTTAAAGTACAACGTACTAAAGGCCAAGTTAATTTAACATAAAATTTGTTGTAATGTCAATTGCTTTGTATAATCATTAGATTTAATATCATCAGTTCATTGTATTCAATTCCAAAATTATTTAAATTAAAACCTTTTGCGACATAAGTAGCTTCATGGGCTTATTTAATTCTTTATATTGTAGCCTGGATGACAGTTAGGTTGGAAGACAACTCAGTGTGTTTTGCCAGAGCAGGAGATGTTTTTTATTTGGCAAGGCAGAAAGATTTACAGCGTACAAATCAGTGGTGATTTCTCATAGACTGCAAGGGAAGCTCAGCTTCCCCTAAAATTATGAAAATTAAATGGTCAAATATGTACAGTTGTGTTGACATTTCATTGACTACAAATGTGTTAGAACACATTCATCTCACAGACGAGTTCGTTCAGAATCAGCTTTATCACAAACCAACAGACTCCATGTTGTTCACTTCTCATACATTCCCGTTGCGCTGTTTTCTCATTTGATCTCTCCTCAGTGCATTTGCGCGTAGATGCTCAGCGTCCATGCACTTCAATGGGACTGAGTGGAACAGTTTTTTTCATTGCCTCAAAACTGGACGGTAATTGGATAAATGCCATGATGTTGTCCCGCCCCCAGATGCCCGGAGTCTGTGGGCGGAGCTCGGCCAGGCCGGACGCTAGGTTTCTGGGCGCTGATTGGAAGATCAGTTGAAAGGCTGAATCCTGTTTGATTGACAGCTATTTTTAGATCAACTCCTTCACTTGACAGAGTTCAGTTTAATACCGTCGCGCATTCTGCTGTGAAATCAGAGAGAAAAACCACTATAAAATTACTTGTTCGTGTATTGCACTGTAAATAAAACATACTCACTACAATTCCTTGTTTCAATTTAACAAAATTTCAGAGTTTTCTTGTTTACTTGGAACAATAAGGTCACTGACCTTTTTTTAAACAGAATGGGGGAACATTTCAATGTGTAAGTAACTTCACCATTTTCTTATTTAAATCATCAAAAAGATTATCCTCCTTGAAGATGAACTGCTGCTGCTGCTGGTTCAACTATAACCTTGGATAAACAGGAAAGCGATTTTTCGGCCTATGGCTCTCACTCATGGTGCAGCTCTACAAAAATATAAAAACAAACACAAAAAGGCCAATAAACATTGCCATACACACATTAAGTCAAATTAACACTAACACCACAGCCCCGCTGAACACCTGCACAGAAAAGGAACATATTTTGAACAACATACCCAATACCCACAATGCAATGCAGAGATAAAAAGGTGTGGTCAAGACTAAAACTTAGTGATTTAAATCCATTCAACTTAAACTTTTTCGTACTTTCGACAATGTTTACAAATAAGTAGAATACACTTAACATTTTATAGTAATGTAATAAAACTTATATCATTTAAGTACATTGTAATTAAAGTATTTTATTAAATACAAAGTCCGGGCTTACAGTGTGCTTGGATTAAAACAAATGATCTCTGATGCTACAACATTATCATCATTATTTCCAGTTAAATCCCTAACGTCAGGGGTGTTTGTAGCTAAATTATCATCCGTGTTTACTCCCAACACTAGCTGCTATTTTACAAGTAAAATGACATCATTATAATAATTTATTTCACCGTACTGAGGTATTATTACACTGATAATACCTTCAACTTTCATCATACAGCAGAGTATACAATTTACATTTCAGTTCATGAACAGAAGAAGAAATGAATTATTTTTCAGCTTCAAATGTTCAGCTTTTCTTTGTCGTGTCAAGTGAATGCCTGCCAAATAAAAGGGATTCTCGAGAGCACACTTGTGACATTTTCCTGACACAGAAGCTGTGGGTGTGGCTGGTATATAACCTAGATCTTTCTGTTTTTTACTGTCAGGGGAGAGCCTTGAAAAAACAATTCATGGCATCTTTACAGGTGATAGTGAAGAGAGAGAAATGACTTTTTGCAATAATGTTAAAAGTGAAGTAACATGCCATTGAAATGAAGCGCCTTTGTTTGGATGCTTCATTAAAGCATCTATGTTATGTGCTTTTTAAACTCAGCCACAGACTCTGACCTCCATTCTCTGGGTGTCATTCTGCTTCAGTTACTCCTTAGTTTATTGTATTAATAGTAAATAGTTACTATCACATTAATGTATATGCATAGATAATTAACATTAGCTATTACTTAAGTATTTTAACCATAAAAAAAAAAAAGCTTCTGTTTTTTTCTACTGATAACAGTCTCTGTTATGGACAAATATTTCCTCATAGAAACTGATATATAATTTGAATATATTGTTGCAATAAAAAATCTGTACTTCTTCTCATGAAATGATGTGACAGTGTGATTTCAAGCATAACAGGGACTCAGTATGTAATCACTGAACCAGGTTAAAAGTGATTACTGATGTTTATAAATAGGAATAAAAAGAGGAAGTGTGTCTGAGAATGAGATTATTTCAAGTGTGTGGGCAACAGTTTGCATAAATGAATGTTCAGACGTATCACTTAACGCTTTAAAAGGAAAACATGAATGACAGGTCCAAGACAATGAACAATGAGAAACATGTCTCAGAAATTCTTCCAGGCCCTGGGGTTAAATACAACAGGTTTCTGAGCGAGGTGAGTGAATAAAAAGAGGGAGGATGAGGTTCCACAACGATTAGAGGAGACAGAAGACGACAGGTGTGTTGAAGGTAGGACTGTGCTGCCCAGGAAAACTGCAATAATTATTAGATTCAAATATGAGTGGGCTTGTGTAAAAAGCTGTTGCAGGTTTTAAAATGTAAGTTAATGTTTGTTTGCTTTTCCATACATTTGTACAGTCAAGGATTTCAATTTAACTTTCATTCTTTTTTTTTTTTTATCTCAGCACAAAAACAAAAAGCAATAAGGTTAGATGGTAAAAATATGTTTGTTATACTGTTGGTTTTCATTATTTTGTATTCCTTGTCTCTTTTTGTTGTGACCTACTGGATCAGTCTTTGATGAAAGTATCCAAACTTGGGTCTGACGTCAGATTTTCAATGAAGTGGCTTATAGTTGCACTTGCTGTGTGTATCACAGCATCTGTGGTCCAGGGTGCCTCTCAGTCTGTCGGTAAGTCGTGTATCACAAGTAACGCTCTGTTTTACATGTGATCCTAATAAATGAATAACTAAATCCTCCTCTCCTCCTTCAGCCTGGTGCTATCATGCTCCAACCTGCAGTGAGTGAATCAACATTTTCTAAACTCTAAAATCTTTACTGCTATTAGCTCCTATCCCTTCACATACTGAAAGTCTTTTTTTTTTTCTCTCTTTCTGTAGATGACACTCGATGGCCGATCATAGCTGCACAATTTTGCAATGGCACTCGACAATCTCCCATTAACATTAAATCAGCAAATGCCACAGTGGACGGTAATCTGACAGCGTTCACCTTTTTCAACTTTAACAGCACGACCGCATTGACAAAGATTGAAAACACTGGAAAGACAGGTGAGGAGTGGGTGAATGGAGCAATCCTGTTAAGTGATTCGAGTTGCTAACTAAAAAGGACATGGTGTTTTGAGGTTTTTACAAACATTCAAGCCATTTTTTTTCTTGGCTCCACTCTAAACTTATTTGGATTCCAGGGCCTTGTCACAGCGTCTGGGTTCATTTTTCTCTTTTGTTTCATGTCAGATTTTAGGTTTGAATTTTCCCTCTTGTTTTTCCGCTCTGTTTCAGTCAAAGTTCTCCTTGCCAGCGGTGTTGGGGTTGAAGGAGGAGGCTTGTCTGAACGCTATGACAGTCTGCAGTTCCACTTGCACTGGGGTAATGGCACTGCAATCCCTGGTTCAGAGCACACTGTGGACGGCAAACGCTATCCCATGGAGGTAGAGAACACTTCTGCAGATATAAACCACAAGTTATTTTTTTTCTGGGTCTTATTTTTCTTATGCCCCCCCCCCCCCCCCCCCCCCCCCCAGCTGCACATTGTAAACCTCAAATCCTCCTATAATGGAAACACAACAGCTGGTATTGCTGATCCTGAAGGTCTTGCTGCTCTTGGATTCTTCATTGAAGTAAGAAATGATGCATTTATTTGAGTATTATATCCACAATAAATTTTTTTCCCTGTGATTTTTTATTGACTTTTTTTTACAGCAGTAGTGCAAAAAAATATATATATCTAAACAATAGGAAGTGTTGTTTTTATACAGAACAGAACATATAAAAAGCACACATACAACAAAACAAACAAAACAAAACAAAACAAAAAAGCAAAGCCACCTGTCGTCCTGAACAAACGTAACAGAGTTTGTGAGACACAAACTTACATTTAAACATAGGTACGAAATATCACAGAGAGAAGAGGGAAAAAAAAGGGAGGTATATATACACATATATACATACATACATACATACATATACTTATACATGCATACACACATATACATACACCCACATACACCCAAATACAAATGCATTCACACATACATATGAAATGCACCATGATGTAAATATATATCCCCCATGAACATATGAAGATGTAAGCACACATCCATATATACATACATACATAGGCCTAGATACTAGATACTTGAATTAGATAAATAAATAAGAAAAATAAAATAAAATTAGATTATATACATCCACAATTTGGAGCAACAAAGTAAGTGCCTCTAATGCTGTTTTACATGCTTTAAACTTCATTATTTTTATTATGATGCGTATGCTTCATGTATCTGAGTGAAGAAATCGAATAAATCAATACGACATCATCTTTTAGGCAATGTCAGGAAATGAAACTGGCCAGCCTGCAAGCTGGAAGACACTGACCTCTTACCTAACCAACATTACAAGGGAAGGTAAGAACTTGATTTAAGCCTCTGTTATTGAAACTGTCTTATGTATTGTGTGTCAAATGTTTACAAGTCAACAGTGTGTCATCTTCATTTCCTCTGAGAGGTTTTGTTTCTTTCCCCAGGCGACTCTGTTTCAGTGGCTTCTGGCATTTCACTTGATGATCTCTTGCCTGGAGTGGATCGCACAAAGTATTTCCGCTACCTCGGCTCGCTAACCACACCCAACTGCAACGAGGCGGTGGTTTGGACCGTTTTCAAGGAACCTGTGAAAGTCAGCAAAGATTTGGTATGCTACATGCATAATATCCATATCCATATAATGACAATATAATGACAATAAAATCAGCAGCTCTTCACTCAGATGTCTAAATAAATATCTTACAGATTGACCTCTTCAGCAACACAGTCCGAATCGGCAACAGCACCTCACAATTAATGATTAATGTCTTCAGGAATGTCCAAGACGGAGAGCTCCCTGTCAGAACCAGCTCTGGCTCCAGACCATGCTACTCTTTGGGGCTGATTGTCTTAATTCTTGTACTGTGTAGGAGTTAGAACCACAAAAGAGAAATAAAAACAATATATTTCTGGTTACAAATGATTGTCTACAATCCAGTGGGTGATGTAATGGTGATGTCTATCATACAATATAAGGTTTGAACATACCTCTGGCTACAACAACAGAGTGCCTTCATACTTACATACTCCAGCATGAAGGTAATGAATGGAATGACGTGCAATTGTGATGTGTATTGAAGCACTGACCAGATAGGTATGTTTGTTTTGGAGGAGTTCAAATGTCAGCTGTCTTTCTCTGGAAAGGCTTAATCCACATTAAATTAATATAATATACAGGCACTGAATGCTGTGTTGTATGAATGTTTTCGTTCCAGTCAAAACCAAACTGTATTTATTTGTCTTTGTATACGTACATACCTGTCTGAAAGTTTACTCAGAGGTATTATTGTAGAATATGCCGTGGCCATTTTCCAGTTCACTTCTATGTTTTTTGTTGTTAGTGTTGGCACTGTTACCAAATGAACTATGGTCATGTTGCAAAGGTGAACACACAAAATGAAACTCATGCTGCTTCTTTTGTTTCATGTAATGAAGGATTGAAGTGCCGCTCATTTTATTATTTATCCGCTCCATTTATACTTTGAGCCTTGTGTTGCACTACTTGAACATGAACTTGTGAACTTTGATGCTGTTAACTATAAGTGAATTAAAATTTAAACCCATAATTTTTCTTCAGGATGGTTTTTTTTTCTTCCTTTATTTCATAACACAGAACAAACAGACTGTTGTGAATACGCCTCTGATTATATCATTGAGAAACCGCATCAGATTTTAGCTCTATTGTCGCACTTTGAATAAACTTGAGCCGACACTACAGCGGCGGCTTTTGAGAATGTGTCATATAATGTACAAACCATTACCTGCCAAAAGCCTACTTGTCATAGAGGGTGTGCATTTCACTGACATTACTTCCTTATAGCTGATACCTGTCAGGATGACATTGTTTTTTTTATTGTGCTTTTTGACAGTGCAATTATTTCACCTCAACAAATACATTGTGTCACAGCAGCTAGCCTAAATGTTCCCCGCTTATGATACTGAATAAATATTACTCAAGTAAACATAGCCTTTGTTGGTATCTTTACTCATTAACTGAGTTATTAATTAAATGTCCTGAGTTAAAAAGAAACACTAAAGTCATACAAATATTAATATATGTCAACTGAGGTCCAGAAAAGAATGATTGCTTTACGTCTGCAGAGGGAACGGACCTTCCATTTTTCAACAGTAGCTATGAAAGGACTTCCTCTTCTTTTTTTCCCCTTGTTTTCTAGCAGTGAAATGACCAAAATTACCCACTATGTCTGGCTGTAAACTGGAGTTAAGATACTTTAACTAAAAAGTCCAGAATGTTTTGGAGCAGAACACTGAAGTATGTGACTTCAATGAAATAAAACTCATCAGTGGTAATGATAACACACTTTCCATATGGTCTTCCTACACTAAAGTAGAGTCGGCATTTCAGATTCTTACCCCGCCCCCTGAAGGGGAGGCAAGGGGTATTGTTTTGGTTTGGTTTGTTTCTTTGTTTGTTTGTTAACACTATAACAGCAAAAGCATTGGTTGAATTCATACCAAACTGGGTTTATAGATCGCCAGTGACCTAGAATAGATGTGAACATTTTGGGAAAAGTAGGTCAAAGTTCAAATTTTTTATTAATTTTTTAAAATCTTTTTTCCCATTTACTTATGATGGCTGAAATTTGTCTAGCTGTCTATGTCTATGCTGACATCAGCACACACATAGACATGATGACATCAGCTGGATCGATGCCAAAATAAGCTACAATACTGCTGGGGTTTGTTGTGCCTGGCACCACTTGTTCTACATCATGTTTAATATATATATTAGGACCGTCAAAATGAACGCGTTAACACAGATTAATCCATCATCATGATTAATCTGATTAAAAATTTTAACACAAATAACCCATCTGCAGCACAGAACTACTAATGGGGTAACATTACCCCAGCAGTAGTTCGCCGTACACGTAAATGTCTAGAAGCCAATGGCCACCACTTTGAGCCCCTCCTGTAATTGTAGAGGCCAGAGGTAACTTGTATTAATCTTGTGATGTCTGAAAAAATTTGGTATTGAAATATTTATGCAAGTTTTTCTTTTCCTGAAGTGTGTACACATTATTTTGGCTGACTCTGTATATATATATTATAAAAAGTAAAAAAAAACATTGACATTTATGGAGGACTGAACCTGCCACATTGAAAAATATGTACAGAAATATAAAAATGGCTTTTTAAAAGGCATTTATTTACCTTAACTTTTCATTTTCTGTACCGTTTATTTATTTTGTCCACATTTATGTTTTTCCTTCTTTAATTTTTATCCCCAGATTTATTTTTGCTTTGTTTTCTATTTACATTTTCTTTATCGTTTTTCTTATTTATTTCTATATTTTATTTTCATCTGACATCTTATTAATTTATTGGCATTTTTTTTATTCATAGTCTTATTTACCTCCCCACTGTTCCCACTCTTCCATTTTCTTCCTCTATTTATTGCTCTAAGCCTATTTATTCCTGCATCTCTATTTTACATTTCTGCAAGTCCATCCTTTTAACATTTCTGTGTGTCCTTTGAGGAGAGAGGTAAATCGGGCCACATACAGTGAGAGATTTTGGCTTAACCCTTAATAGGGCACTCGTAGAAATACTCTGAAATTCAGTGTGTTATTGGAGGACCTACCAAGACCTTATTACTTTTTTGCTTTTTTATCGAAGTGGCTATTGCCACAGTACTGTGGGACTACTTTCTCATTTGTCTATTACCACAGAGCTGATCAGCACCCTTGTTATGTCATGTGTAGATTGGCAACCTGTAACCCTGTGGCAATAAGCATCGCACATGCCATGAGCCTATCCAGTTACAGGAAAAGGGTAGGGTACCACTTAGCGGAAGCTGGTCTGTGCACCTATTCAGACTTATAGTTTCAGCATGCAAGGAAACAACATGACATGTGGCAACTGTTATGCCTCATATGAGGAATTTTTCCGGGTTTTTGATAAATATAAATCAGCCACTGGGAGAACGTTCGGAATGCAGAATTCTGATTGTTTGATTGGCTCTATGGCAATAGACAAACTGATATTTCATGCCAAAGTACTGTGGCAGTAGCCATTGCCTTTTTTATTGATATGTGGAAAATCAAGACCAGTGAAGTTATCATATTTGGTTCCTTACCCATTAGTGGAAATAAATAAATAAATAAATAAATAAAATCCAAGAAGTAAGATAAAAATACAAGAAAAACACATGTAAGGTGAAAGGACCATGTGTTTTAGAACTGTTGCTGTCACTGTCTTGTATGCGGAAATTACCAAAAATAGTCACTTGCCCGATGAAGGGTTAATTAACATCAAGAAATGACAGGCTCCAAAGCATTGAATTGACACAAACTTTACCTGAAAATCTCACACACTGAATCTTGTTACTCCTAGATGGGACACTGGTTATCCTTTCCTGTCAGGACGCCTGAAGAACTTCCTGAAAATAATCCAGTTAAACTGTCAAAACTCTTCAGCAAGAGCTCTGACAGAAACTACCAAAGGAGGTCAAATTGCTCCCGCATTAGCTTCTCTTCATCCGCTCTACAACAACCGTCTCCTTATTTACAAAGCTCTTAATGACAAATCTCCATCATATGTTCAAGACTTAATTTGGTCCTGTATAATCCCAGTAGAATAGTTCACTCTCTGGATGCAGGTTTACTTGTGGTTCAGTTTCCAAAGTAGAATGGGAGGCAGAACCTTTAACTATCATGTTCCTCTCCTGTGGAACCAGCTCCCTGTTTGTGTTGTAAGACTAGGCCTCAGGCTTTACTTTTGCTAAATTTATAGTTAATGCTAGCTTGTGTAAACGGAATCATTTTATGGTTCTGCCAGGACCACTTTTGTCAAAAGAAAGTTCATTTCATCTTCTCATATGTAGCTAACTCCAAACTCCAATATCACAAATGAAAATCACTGACTAAATCAGGCACCGAAGTAGAAAAGTTAGCCCACTTAAACTATTTTTCAAAGAGAGCTGAAGTTCTGCCCCTTCCACTGGGCCCCATGGGACCTAACTTCATGAAAAATAGTCACCATTTACACATACTGTATGTGGAAAGTCAAAGAAAGTCACAGTTTGGAGCAAAGATTATAAAGTCCTTGTGTTAAACAGATAAATAGACTGCATGTTTTGTGTCACCAACACCAAAATGGCTACAACATTTTTAATTAATCTTGCAATCTTGCACGAGCAAGATGAAAAAGTATTTAAAAAAGAGAAAGTCACTTCATATTTGGTCGGGTTGAAGCAGCAGACACCTTCAGATCTTGGAGAGATCTGAAGCACAATGATGTCACCACTGCAACTTTCAGGTGTGTTGTCTTTATTTGTATCTAACAATCGGATACTTTAACAGTTTTACTTGACTTGTACAATTATCTGTTAAACTGATAAATATCATGTGCGCAAATGATCACATCATTCAAACAAAATCAAAATGTAACTTGTCTCTTACTATTGACTGTAATACTGCTTTTCTTTATTTTTTTTTTTTTTGTTTTTTCAGGTTAGGTCAGGTTAGGTTCCATGGGGCCCAACTGGAAAGGGGCGGGACTTAAAGCTGTCTTTATATAGCACCGATAATGAGATTTGCCAACTGGAGATGTAAAAGGATCAATAAGCAGTAATCAATAATGGGTCCATGATGCTAACTAATGTTAAATATAGCACTTGAATAGAGATTGACACAGTGACCAAACTACACACTTGTATACAAACACACACACAGAAAGAGAAGGAGAAAGAGAAAAAGAAAGAGAGCAACATTAGCGTGGAAATCTAGCTGTACACAGGGCCAGTGCTAGGCATGGGCAGGGGTGTGTCTTGCCCATCCAATCAAAAGTTAAGGGAAAACATTTATCCAGTAGAAAAATATAACAGAATACGCTACTATTGGGTCTTATTTGTGATTGGGTGGGCAGCCTACAGCCTGCCCTATTCCATCAGTGATTGGTTATCATCATTGTTTTGCATTTCCTGAGTGCTTCATTCACTCATACAGAAATAAATGACCCTCCTTGGTCTCTGCTGTACATGTCGAAGTCACTCCTGCACGTGTCGGGGTTTCTGTTTAATATCGTGATTCTCTCTATTGGAATTTCACTGTATCTGTGATTTTTTGACGTGCTGTTGGGCCGAGCACTGTCTCTGGGCTCCTGCAGCAGCCACCACATCACATTATGTACACACACACTGACTAAAGCAACACCAATAAAACATGCATGCAACTAGCTTAGACTGCCTTCTTTTTGTATAAATTCTGGCCACAGTGAGAATAATTTATTTTATTAGTATTTGGTATTAATTCTTTTATTTTTCAAGCTCATCTAGTGAAAAGAATTAAGTATGAAGGACTTTTAAAATCCTTTTCATATTATATTAAAGAGTAAATGAACACAAATGAGCTGCCCGACAATCGAATTTCTATCTGGGGATCAATAAAGTGATTTGTAGATCTTAAATAAACTCCCAAACCACTTCTTCAAATTGTCAGCCTTCAGTTCAGTTCAGTTCAGTTCACATGTTTATTTCAACCCTGCTAACACAGTGTAACAATTAACAGATGACAAGTTGACAGACAGGAAAACATGTGGTTTGAAAAGGGCCACTATTCAGCTTCGCTATCATCTGTACCAGTGGCGATTTCTCATAGACTGCAAGGGAAGCCCGGCTTCCCCTAAAATTATGAAAATTAAATGGTTAAATATGTTCGAATGTGTTGACATTTCATTGACTACAAATGTGTTCGAACACATTCATCCCACAGACGAGTTCGTTCAGAATCAGCTTTATCACAAATCAACGGACGCGATGTTGTTCACTTCTCATACATTCCCGTTGCGCTGTTTTCTCATTCGATCTCTGCTCAGTGCATTTGTCTGTAGATGCTCAGCGTCCATGCACTTCAATGGGACTGAGTGGAACAGTTTTTTTTCATTGCCTCAAAACTGGACGGTAATTGGATAAATGCCACGATGTTGTCCCGCCCCCAAACGTCGGGCATCTCTGGGGGTGAATGGAGCTGTGGGCGGAGCTTGGCTGGGCTGAATGCCAGGCTTCCACGTGCTGATTGAAGGATCGGTTGAAAGGCTGAATCCCGTTTGATTGACAGCTAGTTTGAGATCTACTCCTTCACTGACACAGTTCAGTTTAATATCGTCGCACATTCTGCTGTGAAATCAAGAGAGAAACCACTAAGAAATTACTTGTTCATGTCTTGCACTGTAAATAAAACACACTCATTGTACTTCCTTGTTTCAGCTTAACATAATTTCAACGTTTTCTCATTTACTTGGTACCAATACGACTATTTCTTAAAAAGGAATGGAAGGCCGAATTTATGTTTAAATAACTGACTTTTTCTTTCTTTTTTTTTTTGATGTAAGCCGACAATGAGCTTCCCCTGTCTGAAAGACGAGCAGCTGCCACTGATCTGTACATACTGACCAAGTTGCCCACCTGTTATTTCAACCAGCCCACCCTAATATGACAGGCTAGAATTGGCCCCCAGTTGTACACCTACCAAAAAAAGAATACTAAATAATACTAATATTGAAATACATATTAAATACTAGTCTGAAATTGTTAATGAACTGAATTAATTATATTGTACAGATTACAGCAGTAATCAGAGACAAAAAGTTCAGTTTATTTATCATCTCTTATGTCCTCATGCATGTTTTTGTCCGTCTTACAGTTGAGAGGTCTTTTATCAGTGCAGCTGGTTATTTAAGGTGATGAGGGCTGTTTGAAATGATCTGATCTCCTCATTTCCACTTCCACCTCACATGATGAACAGAAGCATTTTTTATTGACTCTGCAACTACATGTCTTCATCATTAATTATTATTTTCATCTGAAACATTTGATCAGGTTAGGGTTAGGTCATGGCTGTGTGACATGTATATAACCTAATTTTTATTTTATTTTTTGTTGTCTTCATGGTAGGGATTAAAAAAACAACTAATAGCATCTAACATGACTTGAATCCAGGGAAAGCCGGGTTTTACAAAGTGTAAAAACTAAGACTGATACCATCAAAATGGCATGCACATGTGTCTCTGATTGATCTATCATTCTATCTGTGTTCACCAATAACAGATCAATCTCACAGTATGAACATTACATGGAAATACCTATCAACATACTTTGTACACTCAGTCATCCACCTGACCTCCTTCTTGAGATAACATCATGCATTAACGTCACTCTGCACTGGATGTTATCAAGAAGAGGAAACATACATACAATACTTGTTTAAACATTGTATACGTTCACATGACAGACGCTGCTGTTTAAACTGACAACATAGTCCCCTGAACACCTGCACAGTCCTTGAAACCTGAAATATTCATAAATACAGTATTTGCACATTCTCTTGTGCGGTATAGTCATACTGAAAACTTATGATTTGGTGCCCAGATAGAGGCGGTTCAGGGCAGATGCAGGTTGGTTCAGCAAATAAAGAGGGAGGATGGAACTCTACAGGCATTAGTGGACACAGGACGACAGGTGTGCTCAAGGTAAGACTCTGACCTTCAAAGGAAACCTGTTTTTTCAGGAAGATTTTAGCAATTATTGGAAGCATTTAAAAATGTGATATTTGTTTATAGTGTCAATAGCCTGCTTATTTCATTGTCATTCAGCTTTTTGCAGTGTAAATATTATTATTTTTCTTAATTAACATTTTTTTTTCATTTGAACAGAACCTGCGTGAAGAGCAGGTTTTTTTTTTGTTTGTTTGTTGATTTTTATATTCCAGATAATAATATTTAAAAAATAACTCACATTGCTTTCTTTTTCCTTGTAGCGTCCTATTGGAGCAGATCTTGACAAAAGTATCACAATTTAGGCCTGAAGCAAAATTTTCCAATGAAGTGGTTTATAGTTTGCACTTGCTGTGTGCGCAACAGCACCCATGGTGTTTGAGCCACAGGCAATGTTGGTGAGTATCAAAAGTAACGTTTATTTTAATACATGATCTCGATGAATGAATAAATCAATAACAAAACATCCTCTCGTCTTTCAGAGTGGTGTTATCATCTGCCGAGTGCAGTGAGTGCATCCACATTTTTTTTGTCTAAAATCTGTTGAGTGTGATACAGCTTAACATTCTGAAAGAGTTTTTTTTTTTTTTTTGTAGATTACACCAGATGGCCAGAAATAGCTCCCAGCACTGCAACGGCAGTCGTCAATCTCCCATTACATTGTGTCAGCAAACGCCACAGGTGACTCCAGTCTGGGTGCGTTCACGTTCCATGGCTTTGACAACACGAGCGCACTGACAAAGATTGAAAACACTGGAAAGACAGGTGAGGAGTGGGTGAACACATCAGTCCTGCTGGTTGATGCCAGATGCTTTGCTCATGTTTCCAAACTAAAAAGGAAATAGTGTTTTTAAAATGTTTTATTTTGTTTGTTTGTTTTTTTTTAAGAACATTCAAGTCATGTTTTTCTTGGCTCCATATAAAGGATGAGACTAAACTTACCTGGATTTCAGGGCCTTGTCAAAGGATCTGGTTAATTTCTTTTCTCATTTGATGTCAGATTTTAGGTTTTACTTTTCCCTCTTGTTTTATTTCAGTCAAAGTTACCCTTGCTGGTGGTGTTGGGGTTGAAGGAGGAGGCTTGTCTGAACGCTATGACAGTCTGCAGTTCCACTTACACTGGGGTAACGGCTCCTCAGTCCCTGGTTCAGAGCACACTGTGGACGCAAACGCTATCCCATGGAGGTAGAGAAGACTTCTGCAAATATGAGCCACAAGTCATTTTTTCTGGGTCTCATTTCTGTTCCTTTTTTTCCCTCAGTTACACATTGTAAACCTCAAGTCCTCTCATAATGGAAACACAACAGCGGGTATCGCGATTCTACAGGACTTGCTGCTCTTGGTTTCTTCATTGATGTGAGAAATGATGCATTTATTTAAATATTACATCCACAATTTAAAGCAGTGGTTCTCATCTGGTGGGTTGTGACCCAAAAGTGGTCTAGATCTTACTCTGGCCAAGAAATAATGTTAACAAACCAATCCTGTGCTTTATTTTTTTTAAGGAGTGGAGTACTGTCCATTCACACTCCCAAACAGTAGGGGGCAGTAATGCCTATTAACACCAGACATTTCACAGCTTAAAAGAAGAAGTTTCTGTTATCATGATGAAACTCTGGTATGAAAATGACTACATCAGACATGGTTTTACCTACACTGAGGACAAAAACCTCAGTGTGCTTAATTCTTCAATAAGTGACTGAATACACTAAAAATTTTTAAGTCTGTGCACAGTTTTGGTTTTAGTTCAAATGTACCCAATTTAGTGTTCAAGGGAATATTTCCATATTTAGTATCGCCAACCTGCTGGTCAGTTTTTGTTTATCATTTAACTTATCTTCTGTATTATCTCAGGTTTTAAACACCGTATTTTATTAGATTAATTTGAGAAGTTTAACTGTTCTCAATTTGTCATTGAGGGCTGACGGTTGGTCCCGAAGCCAAACCAGTTGAGAACCTCTGATTTTAGAGCAACAACATGATTAGATACAGCTGCATAAAGCATCTGGTCAAATTTAGAGCAACATTAAATGCCTGAGAAAACGTATGAGAAAACCTTTTCCCATCGCTGAACTGTGAGGATAGATGTCAAATAACGTATGTGCCCCCTTCAGGTGCATGTCAGGTAATGCAACTGTCCAACCTGAAGCCTGGAGAAATTGACTTCCTATTCTGCACAACATTACATTGAAAGGTATGGATGAGTTTTTATTGGATAATATTTTGAAGTCACACCTTGTCAGCGGCGGTCCTTTGTGAAGTTGTGGTTCTTTCCTCAGGTCAGTCCGTTGCAATTAGCTCTGCAATTTCTCTGACTCAGCTCCTGTCTGGTGTGGATCGCACAAAGTATTACCGCTACCTTGGCTCGTTACCACACCAACCTGCAATGAGGCGGTGGTTGGACTGTTTTCAAGGAACCTCTGAAAGTCTCCAAAGATCTTGTAAGTTACTGTACTTTGTACCTTCAAGAAGAATGTGCACAATATTGTCACACAACTAACTGGCTTCAATGTCTCATCTCCAGATTGACCTCTTCAGCACAACTGTGCATGTCAACACAACCGCCAGCTCGCCTCTTATGATCGACGTCTACAGAGGGATCCAACCAGACCTGGCTGTCAGGACACAGAGTACTACAGGATCTGGTTCTACCTTCAACCCAGCTACACTCTGGGATTGTCACCCTGATTCTTGCACTTGGGAGGAATTAGCTGATTAGGAATTAGCTCATTTTTTTTCCCTTTGTGACTGTTTTGAAGTTGTTTGGACAAACCTACATTCAGGGGTCTAAGTGAATATATTCACTTGCGTGAAATTTTACTGACTAGTTACAGAATTTGTACTTTAAGAATTATGGATGTCACTGATTAGAATTTGACTGTGATGGTATTTATTTGCTTTTATTTACACATTTGTCAGAAGCTTAAAATTTCATCAGTCAGACATGCCTTTTTATTAAAGTTGTATGTTTTGTTTGTTTGTTGGTTGTTTGTTTGTTTGGACAAATGCAATCAGAGCCACTTTATGTACTGCCCTTAAACCAGGTACAGGTCCCTGAGGTGGGTCCTATCAGGCCTAAATAAGACGACCCACTTGGGGGAACTAAAGCTGTATTTTCATGTTCTGCCCTATTGCTGTTGTGTTGTACCTCATGTATTTGTTTGTTATTTTCATGTGATGATGAAGGGGCTGAGAAGACTTAGCAACTGGAAGAACAATAAAACAACTCTCATAATGAAGTGTAGTCACATGACCAAAACTGAACACTGTAAATTAAATCTTGTGCTGCTTGTTTGTTTGGTGCGATGAAAGACTGAGGTGCCACTCAGTTAATGAACACTTATTTATCTATGCAATTTATATATTGAGCCTTGTATTGCACTATGTGAACTTACAGGACTGTGAACTTGAATATCTCTAAATTAAATATGGTACCAAAACTTTACAACTTCTATTTTTTTGTCTTTATTTTCTAACACAGACCAAAAAATAGTCAAACAGACTGTTGTGAATACTCCTCTGTTCATATCATTGTGAACCGCATCAGATTTCAGCTCTGTTGTCGCACTTTGAATAACTGAGCCGACACTACAGCGGCGGCTTTTGAGAATGTGTTATATAATTGTACAAACCATTACCTGCCAAAAGCCTACTTGTCATAGAGGGTGTGCATTTCACTGACCTTACTTCCTTATAGCTGATGCCTGTCAGGATGCATTGTTTTTTTTATTGTGCTTTTGACAGTACAATTATTTCACCTCAACAAATACATTGTGTCACAGCACTAGCCTAAATGTTCCCCGCTTATGATACTGAATAAATTTACTCAAGTAACATAGCCTTTGTTGGTATCTTTACTCATTAACTGCATTATTAATTAAAGGTCCTGATTAAAAAGAAACACTAAAGTCATACAAATATTAATATATGTCAACTGAGGTCCAGAAAAGAATGATGCTTTACGTCGCAGAGGGAACGGACCTTCCATTTTTCAACAGTAGCTATGAAAGGACTTCCTCTTCTTTTTTTTCTTGTTTTCTAGTCGTTAAAATGACCAAAATTACCCACTATATCTGGCTGTAAAGTGGAGTTAAGAACTTTAACTAAAAAATCCAGAATGTTTTGGAGCAGAACACTGAAGTATGTGACTTCAATGAAATAAAAATCATCAGTGGTAATGAAATACACTTTCCATATGGTCTTCCTACACTACAGCAGAGTCAGCATTTCAGATTCTTACCCCGCCCCCTGAAGGGGAGGCAAGGGGTATTGTTTTGGTTTGGTTTGTTCTTGTTTGGTTGTTAACACTATAACAGCAAAAGTATCGGTTGAATTCATACCAAACGGGTTATAGATTTGCCAGAGACCCAGAATAGATGCGATTACATTTTTGGAAAAGTAGGTCAAAGTTCCAATTTTTAATTAACTATTAAAATCTTTTTTCCCATTTACTTATGGATGGCTGAAATGTATATGCAGTCTAAGTCTATGCTGACATCAGCGCATGCATAGACATGATGACATCAGCTGGATCGATGCCAAAATAAACAACACTACACCAATTGTATTGGTGTATTAAGTGTTGGTTATGGTCTGTCTTAGGTGTTTGTTTGTAACATATGTGGCCCATAGTGTTCATTCAGTGTGTGTTGCTTGTGCCAGAAAGTCTGTAATCTGCATGTTGAAACTGTTTTCTTATTCTTGTCTTTCCTCCTCTATGACCTCCTCTCTGCTCCTCTCTCTCCCTGACTTTTTCTACTCCTAATTCTCTCTTCTGTTTACACCCCAGTGAATGCATGTTACTGACTTGACTTCTTTCCCTGGAGTCTCGTGCTTCATCGCCTCACAGGTTTCCCAGGATCATCACAGTTTTCCCAGGATCATCTCTGGACCTGCTGCTGTGGTCCTGCCTACTCTCCACCTTCATCGTCATCACTCACTTATCCATATAGTTATGATAGTGTTTTTATACAGTTCCATAGATGTTCTAGTTCAGTTATCTGTGCATCAGCTGCATCCATGCATCTCCCCCGACCTCCCCCTCTCCCTCGGTCCACTCTCTCTATCTCTATCGCCCTCTCTTTTCTCCTCCTTTACTTTCTCTCTTTAAACCCAACTGGTCAAAGCGACGGCCATCCTTCAGGAGTCTGGGTCTGCTCGAGGTTTCTGCTGTTAAAGTGGAAGTGTTTCCTCACCACTGTCACCAGTCACAAGTGTTTGCTCCTGGAGGATCTGTGGGTTTCTGTAAACTGCTTAAAATTTGATTTGATTTGATCTGTCTCTCCTTTATGTGAAGCACTTTGTAACATGTTGTTTTAAAAAGTGCTATATAAAATAAAGCTTACATACTTACTTACTTACAATACATGTGAGAGGTGGGGTTTGTTGTGCCTGGCACCACTTGTTCTACATCATGTTTAATATATATATTAGCGCTGTCAAATGAACGCGTTAACACAGAGGACTCCATCATCATGATTAATCTGATAAAGAATTTTAACACAATTAACCCGTCTGCAAGCAGAATGGACTCTGAATGTCTCTGGCAATGCATTTTGGGCAGTTTGTCCAAGTATAGTTAGCATCGCACTTGTGCAAATGGGCAGTTGATCCGGGTAGTGACAGGCAGCAGAACCAACCCATAAAGATGGAAGACGCTAAACAATGAGTTGGCTCTCTCACTGGGAAATTTGAGTACACAAAATAACAAGACTGCAACAGCTGTTTGAAGTTGTTTATTGAAACTGTTGAAATTGTTTAATGACGCGCTAAAGCTATACTGTATGATGTGGCATTTTTATATTTTTCTGTTGTCATCTAAAATGCTCCTAATAAGCATGTGTCAAACTAAAAATGTAAAAGAAATCCACCAGGTTTTGAAACTCAGCAATGTTTAATTCTCATATATTTCTGACAAAAAGTCTGAGCAATCATTTATTTGGTCGGAATAAAATAATTGTTCGAGCCTCGTTGAGCCCCTGTCAATCCATCCATTACCGCTGTCCTGCATCCGTATGGGTACCCTCTGAATCTGAAGTTTCACTTGCGCTGCTTCTCCTGTCAGACCGGCAGTCTCCTGTCTAGGGTTGTGATATGACTCAAACGCACCTGTTGAAGGGAAAAAAACAGGATCTTATAACAGACACACAACAACCTAAGGGGAATCGACAGACGAGAACCTGAGCTGCAGCAGTCACAGTGTGTTGATGAGAATGAAGGTATGGTGATAAGTACAGGAGTCCGGTTGTTACTTGACTCCACAGACAAGTTCCACTCCAAAGCCAACGCGGGATTCCGCATACCTGTACTTGGTGCCACACAGTGTAGGATATGATCGGATGATAAACTGTTATGGACTATGAAACCTCAACTGTCCACAGACAGAGTTCACTTCGTGCACTCACAGTACGGCCCACTCAGCCCACACCGCTAAGCCGGACTTTGGATTTACTAAAATGCTTTAATTACAATGTACTTAGAGATTTAGTTTTATTACATTACTATAAAATGTTAAGTATATTCACTAATTTGTAGACATAGTCGAAAATACGAAAAGTTTAAGTTGAATGGATTTAAATCACTAAGTTTGTTAGTCATGAACACACCTTTTTATCTCTGCATTGCATTATGGGTATTGGGCATGTTGTTGAAAATGTGTTATTTTTATGTGCAGGGTTCAGCGGGGCTGTGTGTGTTAGTGTTAATTTTGACTTAATGTGTGTATGGCAATGTTTATGGCCCTTTATGTGTTTGTTTTAATTTTTGTAGAGCTACACCAATGAGTGAGAGTCATAGGCAGAACAATGGGTTTCCTGTTCATCACTATATGCATCAGTGTATTGTATGCTGGTGTACTGTTAAATGCATCTATCTATCTATCTATCTATCTATCTATCTATCTATCTATCTATCTATCTATCTATCTATCTATCTATCTATCTATCTATCAGTATAAAAAGAAAATAAAACACCTACATCAACTGAAACTATCATGTGTCGTTCCATTCAAATCAAATGTATCTGTACATCTTCTGCTGTTCAAACAGTAATTTGTTGTCAGTTTGGATCTGAACTGGATGTGAACTACCTATATTACAGAGCCAGATTAACCCTTTATCGGGCAAGTGGACTATCTTTGGTAATTTCCACACATTACAAGACAGTGACAGCAACAGTTCTAAAATCATGTTCCTTCACCTTACGTGTGTTTCTGTATTTTTTATATTTACTCTCTTGGTTTTTTTTTTTTTTTTTTTTTTTTTTTTGGTTGTTTGTTTTTTTTTTGCCACTTACAGGTAAGGAACCAAATATGCTAACGTCCATTGTCTGTGATTTCACATAAAATGAAAATGTTGAAAAATTTCCCCAAAGTAATAAAGTCTTGTCAGGTCCTCCAATAACACACTGAGTTTCAGATTATCTCTATGACTGCCCTATAAAGGTACAACCAGATACTAAACTTCCAGTGTGTCTTCACAGACCTGGATCACGTAAAGTTTGGACTTCTGAGTTCAGACAAACTACAGTTATTGCATTTGGACCTAAACACTCTAATCCCACAGCAACTGTAGATTGTGGGCTGTGGCCCAGAAGTGGGTGTGTGTTTAAAAGAAAGAATTTTAATGTTTTGTTTTATAATAAACAATATCTGACATTTTGACACACATGATATACAGACATGCACTGAGTGAAAAATAGCCAAAAAGTGTACACTGCCTGTGTTTATATGCAAACTAGTATTGGTTATGAGGTGTATTCCTGTTTTGATTGCATTCAGCATGGGGTGCATACATGATGTACAGACAAATCTGGACGCTCATATCCCTGTATACATGATAAATACCTCTACACTGGTTACTCATCATTGCTGCTGTTGGTGCAGGTGCCTGTGATGTTTACAACATAATGTGATCATTAAATTTTAAGGTTACTGTGGCTGTTTAAAACTAGGCCACTTTAGTTTATTACAGATAAAGCGCTATAAAATGATAACATTGCATAGTGGAGTTGTCTTACCAGTGTTCATGTGCTGCCAAGGGGAGGAGATCAACAGATAAAAAGTGTTGTTTTTCTGTCACTGTTATCAACTAAGATGAGGTGGAGGAGGAGGAGGAGGATACACAGCATGTCATGATGGAGTTCAGTGACTGGTTTTAATGATAAAAGTATCATGACGTGTCTGTGTTTGGACTTGAAATGGTCAGCTTACTGATGCCTTTTCCATGTGGTCTGAGGTGTATATATATATATATATATATATAATATTTTTTTTTTTTTTTTTTTTTTTTAATTGTATTACTAAAAGACAAAACTCTGTGTCTCTGTTACTGCTTCCGTTGCCTCCATCATGTTTGTATTTCTTTCATGTAATTTGCAACTCTACTGTAATCTGCAACTATCAGTAACTGGGAAAAGGTATGTACATGCAACAATATGCCAGACATAACTGGTATATGACTTCAGTGAGAGTATCCAGGTTTCTCAAAAGGTTCTATCTGGAATTCTGAAATTGAGATACTTTGCATTGCTGTAACACTTCTGGGTCACTGTAATGTTGCCATTAAAAAGCAACTAAAACTTAGGTATATATATGTTTGGAAAGAAAATTCTAAACTGAAACCTATGCTGTTATTCTAGATGAGTATTGTTCTTTTACACTAGAACTGCCAAGATGTAGACATGGCACATCACATAAGACTGTCCACATTCACATGGTTAACCCATGAGACCCAATGCTTCTTCTGTGGCAGTTCCCAAATGCATTTCTCTATCTGTCTATTTACTCATTCTTAAGTGATTTATCACCAATTTAATATTATCCTCTGTATTTCGAATTTTTTCAGTGTAAATCATATATTTTCCTGTATTTATTTTACTGATCATGTTGATGTTCATTGAAAACTCAGATTAAAGTTATGATTTTTTATATCATAATCAGACAAAACTGAAGAACAAGTGACTTTTTCAACACATATATCATTAATGGAACAGAAACAAGCATCTCCATCCAAACTCCATGGGTTTTACTGATGAATCAGTGTTGTAGTAGATGACGGTGTTTCCATGTTCACTACGGAGCCTCTGAACGTCCAGATGGTGTCATATCTGATGACTATGAAAAGATGACAAACTGTAATTTTACAACCAATTATTTATAGGTATTGAAAGAATTAATGGATCAACAGGTATTAAACAGTTACATCAGTCGATGGTTTTGGTCGATAGTGGCTGTTTGGGTGTTTATGGGTTAAATTGTCAAAATCACTGATGCTTAATAAACTAGTTAAAGTTCAATATGTCTGCTTTATGCATGTGTGCTTATCTGTTGTATTGGGGTCTGCATTATGGTGGAGAGGTTTGCACGTCTGTTGTTGAAGAGGAGAGAGATAAATCAGGCCACTTACAGCGAGAGATTTTGGCTTAAGTAACATCAAGAAATGACAGGCTCCCAGCACTGAACCAAACAAACTTTACCTGAAAATCTCACACACTGAATCTTGTTACTCCTAGATGGGACACGGTTATCCTTTCCTGTCAGACGCCTGAAGAACTCCCTGAAAATAATCCAGTAAAACTGTCAAAACTCTTCAGCAAGAGCACTGACAGAAACTACCAAAGGAGGTCAAATTTCTCCCACATTAGCTTCTCTTCATCCGCTCTACAACAACCTTCTCCTTATTTACAAAGCCTTTAATGACAAATCTCCATCATATGTTCAAGGCTTATTTGGTCCTGTATAATCCAGTAGAATAGTTCACTCTCTGGATGCAGGTTTACTTGTGGTTCAGTTTCCAAAAGTAGAATGGGAGGCAGAACCTTTAACTATCACTTCCTCTCCTGTGAACCAGCTCCCTGTTTGTGTTGTAAGACTAGGCCTCAGGCTTTACTTTTGCTAAATTTATAGTTATGCTAGCTTGTGTAAACTGAATCATTTCATGGTTCTGCCAGGACCACTTTTGTCCAAAGAAAGTTCATTTCATCAGCTTGGGCTGGTGTAATGGAAAAAAAAACAAACAAAAAAACCCCCTCTAAAATCCAATATCACAAATGAAAATCACTGAATAAATCAGGCACCAAAGTCGTAAAGTTAGCCTAGTTGAGCTATTTTATTTATTGATTTTATTTTATTGGTTTATCTAATAGGGTCCATGCATATTTATGAAAATTGCTGTCTAACAAATATGCCCATGTAAATATGCCAGAATTAGTAAAAATAACTACTTTTCATCTGCAGTCCCTATAGGCAGGTGACAGAACAAGACATAAAATAGCCATCATTAATACATCACACTCGTTTGCTATAAATTAAAAACGTAAAAATACACATAATAATGATGACATGGACATCATCAAAACAAACAAACAAACAAACAAACAAACAAACAACAAATAGACATAGGATGATCACAGGGGCATTAGTCTATACATTCACCTCTATACTTACATACAACTTAACAGAAAAAGTGTGTGGGTGATGAAATTTATGTCAATTAAAAGTGAGTGCATCTCTGACTCTCTTGGAGCCACTGTTTTAAGTGAGTTTTAAGAATTGTATGTTGGTCACTCTCTTTTTTTCATAGAGAGCTGAACCTAACTTCATGAAAATTAGTCACAATTTACACATACTGTATGTGGAAAATCAAAGAAAGTCGCAGTTTGGGAGCAAAGATTTAAAGTCCTTGAGTTAAACAGATAAATAAGATTGCATGTTTGCGTCACCAACACCAGAATGGTTACAAACATTTTAACTTACTCTACAAGAACAAGATGAAAAAGTATTTAAAAAGTGAAAGTCACTTCACATTTGGTCGGGTTGAAGCAGCAGAGCACCTTCAGATCTTGGAGAAATCTGAAGCACAATGATGTCCCCTCTGCAACCTTCAGGTGTGTTGTCTTTATTTGTATCTAACAATCAGACACTTCAACAGTTTTACTTGACTTGTACAATTATCTGTTAAATTGATAAATATCATGTGTGCAAATGATCACATCATTCAAACAAAATCAAAAATGTAACTTGTCTCTTACTATTGACTGTAATACTGTTTTGTTTTTGTTTTTTTCACATTAGGTCAGGTTAGGTTCCATGGGCCCAACTGGAAAGGGGCGGGACTTCAGCTGTCTTATATAGCGCCAATAATGAGATTTGCCAACTGGAGATGTAAAAGGATCAATAAGCAGTAATCAATAATGGGTCCATGATGCTCACTAGTGTTAAATATAGCACTTGAATAGAGACTGGCACAGTGACCAAACTACACACATGTATACAAACAAACACACAGGAGAGAGAAGAGAGAGAGAGAGCGAGAGAGAGAGAGAGAGAGAGAGGAGAGAGAGAGAGAGAGAGAGAGAGAGAGGAGAGAGAGGAGAGAGAGAGAGAGAGAGAGAGAGAGAGACTTTAGTGTGGATATCTAGCTGTACACCTTCAAAAAAAGAATACTAAAAAATACTAATGTTGAAATAGATATTAACCCTTTCATGCATGAATTATGAGAACCTTAATCAAGATTTTTTTACTGAGTGTTTTTATTCCTCTTAAATTGGCATTAATTGTACAGCTTTTTATTTTTAATCTATTCTTGTATTTTATTCTTTTATTTAGGTTTTATCTATTCTTCTGTATTTTTATCCATCTATTTTATTATTATTATTATTATTAATTATTATTTTTTACAGTTCTATATCTTTTATTCTTTTCTTGTATTTCCCTCTGTTATTTATTTATTTATTTTTTTCTGGACAGAACTTCAATCCACTGGGCTTTATAAAAAGTTGGATTGGATTGGATTAAAAAAAACAATGTGTTTATTATTATTATTATTATTTTATTATTATTTTTTAATCTATTTTTCATGGAGTTGCAAAAATGTCCTCTCAGCTGGACACCATGCGTTTAATTTTTGAAGCAAAGAAACATGTATTTACTAATATGCTGAAAACTATGAAATAAAAACATTTTCCATGCTGCTAATCTGATGTTTTGTCACATTTTAACATAGTCTAATACTGGTCATTACTCACTTCATGGAGATAATGTGGAAGAAAAACAATCCTTTTTGGCATTAATGATAGTCTAATAAAAATAATAAGCAATTACTTTACACTCAAACATGTAACTGCAGATCAATTTTATCAAGAACAGCAAAGTTACAGTAATGGTATCAATTGCAGTGTATGGGACGATGCATGAGCATCCAATGTGTTGGCTGATATGAAACTAAACAACAAAATCCATGAATATACAAGAGAACAGCTGTAGAATAACTGTCCATGGAGTGACCACTATGCATGAAAGGGTTAGAATACTAGTCTGAAACTGTCGATGAACTGAATTAATGATATTATATAGGTTACAGCAGTAATCAGAGACAAAAAGTTCAGTTTGTCGTCTCTTATGTCCTCATGCATGTTTTTGTTTGACTTCTCCAACAGTTGAGAGGTCTTTTATCAGTGCAGCTGGTTATTTAAAGTGACGAGGGCTGTTTGAGATGATCTGATCTCCTCATTTTCACTTCCACCTCACATGATGAACAGAAGCATTTTTATTGACTCTGCAACTGTATGTCTTCATCATTAACTATTATTTTCACCTGAAACATTTGATCAGGATGTTCAACATGGCTGTGACATGTATGTAACCTAATTTTTATTTATTTTTTTGGTCGTCTTCATGGTAGGGATTAAAAAAACAACTATTAGCATCTTAACATGTCTTGAATCCAGGGAAATTGGTTTAAAAAAGTGAAAACTAAGACCGGATATTGTAAAAATGACATTCACGTGTGTCTGATTGATCTATCATTCTATCTGTGTTAAAGATAAATCTCACAGTACAAACATTACACGGAAATACCTATCAATGTACTTTGTACACTCAGTCATCCACCTAACCTCTTTCTTGAGATAACATCATGCATTAACGTCACTCTGCACTGGATGTTTATCAAGAAGGAAACATACATACAGTACTTGTTTTAAACATTGTATATGTTCACATGACAGACGCTGCTGTTTAAACTGACAACATAGTCACCCTGAACACCTGCACAGTCCTTGAAACCCTGAAATATCATAAATATAGTATTTGGACATTCTTCTTGCGGGTATGGTCATACTGAAAACTTATGATTTGGTGCCCAGATAGAGGCGGGTTCAGGGCAGATGCAGGTTGGTTCAGAAAAAAAAGAGGGAGGATGGGACTCCACAGGCATTAGTGGACACAGGACGACAGGTGTGCTCAAGGTAAGACTCTGACCTTCAAAGGAACCTGTTTTTTAGGAAGATTTTAGCAATTATTGGAAGCATTTTAAAATGTGATATTTGTTTATAGTGTGAATAGCCTGCTTATTTCATTGTCATTCAGCTTTTTGCAGTGTAAATATTATTATTTTTCTTATTGGACATTTTTATTCATTTGAACAGAACAACCTGAGTGAAGAGCAGGTTTTTGATTCCAGATAATTAAAAAATAAATAACTCACATTGCTTTCTTTTTTCTTGTAGCGTCCTATTGGAGCAGATCTTGACAAAAGTATCACAATTTAGGCCTGAAGCAAAATTTTCCCATGAAGTGGTTTATAGTTGCACTTGTTGTGTGCGCAACAGCACCCATGGTGTTTGGAGCCACAGGCAATGTTGGTGAGTATCAAAAGTAACGTTTTGTTTTAATACATGATCCCGATGAATGAATAAATCAATAACAAAATCATCCTCTCGTCTTTCAGAGTGGTGTTATCATCTGCCGGAGTGCAGTGAGTGCATCCACATTTTTTTTGTCTAAAATCTGTTGAGTGTGATACAGCTTAACATTCTGAAAGAGTTTTTTTTTTTTTTTTTTTTTTTGTAGATTACACCAAATGGCCAGAAATTGCTCCCCAGCACTGCAGCGGCAATCGTCAATCTCCCATTAATATTGTGTCAGCAAACGCCACAGGTGACTCCAGTCTGTGGGTGTTCACATTCTATGGCTTTGACAGCACGGCCGCAATGACAAAGATTGAAAACACTGGAAAGACAGGTGAGGAGTGGGTGAACACATCAGTCCTGCTGGAGGATGCCAGATGCTTTGCTCATGTTTCCAAACTGAAAAGGAAATAGTGTTTTTAAAAGGTTTTTATTTTGTTTATTTTTTTAAGAACATTCAAGTCATGTTTTTCTTGGCTCCATATAAAGGATGAGACTAAACTTACCTGGATTTCAGGGCCTTGTCAAAGGATCTGGGTTAATTTCTTTTCTCATTTGATGTCAGATTTTAGGTTTTACTTTTCCCTCTTGTTTTTATTTCAGTCAAAGTTACCCTTGCTGGTGGTGTTGGGGTTGAAGGAGGAGGCTTGTCTGAACGCTATGACAGTCTGCAGTTCCACTTACACTGGGGTAACGGCTCCTCAGTCCCTGGTTCAGAGCACACTGTGGACGGCAAACGCTATCCCATGGAGGTAGAGAAGACTTCTGCAAATATGAGCCACAAGTAATTTTTTCTGGGTCTCATTCCTGTTCCTTTTTTCCCCTCAGTTACACATTGTAAACCTCAAGTCCTCCCATCATGGAAACACAACAGCGGGTATCGCTGATTCTACAGGACTTGCTGCTCTTGGTTTCTTCATTGATGTGAGAAATGATGCATTTATTTAAATATTACATCCCAATTTAAAGCAGTGGTTCTCATCTGGTGGGTTGTGACCCAAAAGTGGGTCTAGATCTTACTCTGGCCAAGAAATAATGTTAACAAACCAATTCTGTGCTTTATTTTTTTTTAAGGAGTGGAGTACTGTCCATTCACACTCCCAACAGTAGGGGGCAGTAATGCCTATTAACACCAGACATTTCACAGCTTAAAAGAAGAATTTTCTGTTATCATGATGAAACTCTCGTATGAAAATGACTACATCAGATATGGTTTTATCTACATTGAGGACAAAAACCTCTGTGTATTTAATTCTTCAATAAGTGACTGAATACACTTAAAATTTCTTAAGTCTGTGCACATTTTTGGTTTTAGTTCAAATGTACCCAATTTAGTGTTCTAGGGAATATTTCCATATTTAGTATCGCCACCTGCTGGTCAGTTTTGTTTATCATTAAACTTGTCTTTTGTATTATTTCAGGTTTTAAACACCATATTTTATTAGATTAATTTGAGAAGTTTAACTGCTCTCAATTTGTCATTGAGGGCTGACGGTTGGTCCTGAAGCCAAACCAGTTGATAACCACTGATTTTAGAGCAACAACATGATTAGGATACAGCTGCATAAAGCATCTGGTCAAAAATTAGAGCAATATTAAGTACTTGAGACAACTTATGAGAGAACCTTTTCCCATCACTGAACTGTGAGGATAGATGTCAAATAACTCTATGTGCCCCCTTCAGGTCATGTCAGGTAATGCAACTGGCCAACCTGAAGCCTGGAGAAAATTGACTTCCTATCTGCACAACATTACATTGAAAGGTATGGATGAGTTTTTATTGGATAATATTTTGAAGTCAACACCTTGTCAGCTGCGGTCCTTGTGAAGTTGTGGTTCTTTCCTCAGGTCAGTCCGTTGCAATTAGCTCTGCAATTACTCTGAATCAGCTCCTGTCTGGTGTGGATCGCACAAAGTATTACCGCTACCTTGGCTCGTTAACCACACCAACCTGCAATGAGGCGGTGGTTTGGACTGTTTTCAAGGAACCTCTGAAAGTCTCCAAAGATCTTGTAAGTTACTGTACTTTGTACCTTCAAGAAGAATGTGCACCTTATCATCACACAACTAACCGGCTTCAATGTCTCATCTCCAGATTGACCTCTTCAGCACAACTGTGCATGTCGACACAACCGCCAGCTCACCTCTTATGATCGACGTCTACAGAGGGATCCAACCAGACCTGGCTGTCAGGACACAGAGTACTACAGGATCTGGTTCTACCTTCAAACCCAGCTACACTCTGGGGATTGTCACCCTGATTCTTGCACTTGGGAGGAATTAGCTGCACAAAAAGGGAATAACACTGACACTGATGTGGTTTGTCATCACCTCATGAAGTCGGTAAACTCACTGTTGGTGCAGGTATTGCTTAGTTTCACCACTGCTCCCTTTTTCCTCTTTTGATCATTTTTTCCCTTTGTGACTGTTTTGAACTTGTTTGAACAAACCTACATTCAGGGGTCTAAGTGATATATTCACTTGCGTGTAATTTTACTGACTAGTTACAGAATTTGTACTTTAAGATTTATGGACATCACTGATTAGGGTTTGACTGTGATGGTATTTATTTGCTTTTATTTACACATTTGTCAGAGGCTTAAAGTTTCATCAGTTAATATGAAGAGTTGTGGCGGAACATGCCTTTTTTTTTTAATTTTATGTATTGTTTTGGACAAATGTAATTAGAGCCACTTTAATGTACTGCCCTTAAACCAGGTACAGGTCCCTGAGGTGGGTCCTATCAGGCCTAAATAAGACGACCCACTTGGGGGAACTAAAGCTGTATTTTCATGTTCTGCCCTATTGCTGTTGTGTTGTACCTCATGTATTTGTTTGTCATTTTCATGTGATGATGAAGGAGCTAAGACTTAGCACCGGAAAAACATAAAACAACTCTCATAATGAAGTGTAGTCATATGACAAAACTGAATGCTGTAAATTAAATCTGTGCTGTCTTTGTTTGATGCGATGAAAGACTGAGGTGCCACTCAGTTAAATGAACACTATTTATGTACACAATTTATACCTTGAGCCTTGTATTGCACTACTTGAACTTACAAGGACTGTGAACTTGAATATGTCAAAATTAAAATATGGTACCAAAACTTTACTACTTCTATTTTTTTGTCTTTATTTCCTACCACAGACCAAAATAGTTAAACAGACTGTTGTGGATACTCCTCTGTTTGTAGACTACCATTGTGAAATTGCTTCAGTTCTATTTCATCCTTACTGACCACCAGAGGCGGTGCTTCAAGCACTGAATGATCATTGTTGTACATGTGCAGGTTGAGTCTTAATGACAACAAAGCCACCTGTGACCTCCAGGTGGCCCATGGGAGTCTATATAATCACGTGATACCGAAAGCTCAGTCCCTTTTCTTCTTCTTCTTCTTTCAGGTTAACTGAGTGCATGAATGATTGTGCTAAGCTGTTAGCTCTGTGTACATACCACAGCTTTTCTCATGGCTTCCTGCTAGTAGCCTCGTGACTGGCTTACGGTTGGAGCTGCAGGTGAGTCTCTCCCGTTTCCTGGTCAACCTGAGTCCTACGGGCTGACCGCTACCAGGGTCAGTATACAGCTGGGTCGCTAGTCGCATTTCCTGCTCAACCTGACTCAATCTAGCTGCTTGTTGGTTTCTTGTATTCGTTTACATTATGCTCAGAAATTTGTGCTGCTCAGCCTGTTTGGCCCGGCTCCCACCTGAGAATTGCATGATTTGTGCCCCCCTGCCTTGGAGTGGAGCATCTCAGGGAGGCGCTCTCAGAGAACAGGATTATACCCTGGTCAGAACTAGGTTGTTTAGCTGCATTGGAGCAGCCTACTGACTGCACAATCGCTATGCAGCTAAGCCAATGGCCGCCAGGACAGTCAGCATGGCTGAAGTGGCCAACTGCACAGGCACATTCGGTGCCCAAGAAGAGAGCCAGACTGGACAACACTGGGGGGTTGTCCACATGGCTGGATAAACTCACATCTGAGTTGGCCCAAATGAAAGCCCTCCTCCAGTCTTTCCAAGCTAATGCCAGCCGCAGCATAGCTCCTCCTCCTGACAAGGCCCTGAGGTCTAATCCTCGTTGTCCACAACTGCAGTGTTGTGTTACAGATGACCTGCTATGCAGGGCCTGTGACTCGGGAGCCTGTATGGGCCAGATTGAGAACTCCCTCTCCCTTTTGATGTTGGGTCTATCTTCCTCCTTGGAGTCAGTTCCAGTGGATCAGTCAACACAGACCTTGGTTGATGCACCCCTACAGGCGTTTGCTCTTATGACAAGAGAGCTTGGATGCATGCTCTCTACACTGGTCCAGACTTGGCGCCAGGTCTGGCTGGTGCAGTTGCTACTAACTGAGCCCTGTAGGAGAACCCTGAGAGCTCTGCCTGTGGTTCCAGGGGAACTTTTTGGCTCTGTTGCACTTGAAGCCCTGGAGTGCACTGCACAGGCCTCCCATACAAGTTAGCAGCAGTAGTCAGGGCTCCACTGACACAACCGTCAACTTATTGGCACTAGGGCAGCTGCAACTTCCTCTTGGAGGTACTTACTGCCATCTGCTCCATTTGTTGAGCCCCAAAGACCAGCTCCAAGACCAGCTCAAAACCAGGGAGACCAGACTGGATTTTGGACTTTGTGCCCATTTAGGGCTGTACAACCTGGTCAGCAACCCCCCAGGCCTTCAACAGGCCTGGGGGCCCACAGATGAAGCAATAGGGCCAGTAGTCGGATATTTTACCCCGGGACTGCTCAGCAGCTGGGCTGCCCACACCCCAGATTGCTGGGTGCTGTCAATCTTGTCCCAGGGATACCATCTTCAGTTCTGATGCCAGCCCTCTGTCCCTGGTCAGATCAGGATGACAGTCTTCTGTGACCCGGTGAAAGCACGGGCGCTGAACCAATTGTGCCTGTTGAACCAATTGTGCCAGTTCTAGATCTCAGGGGCCTGAATGTGTTTTTAAAGGTGATACTCTTTCACATGCTAACCACCAGGGAAGTGTTACAGGAAATTTCCCAGGACGACTGGTTCACATCAATCAACCTGAAAGATGCATATTTCCATGTCCCAATTGCACCACATCATTGGTGGTTTCTTTTTCTTTGTGTTCCAGGGGAGGCACTTTCAGTTCAGGGTCCTCCCATTCAGGCTCTCACTGTCTCCCATGGTGTTCAACTAATGTGTTGCGGCAGTCCTTTCCCCTCTACAGGCACAGGGGTTGAGAATTCTACCTTACCTAGATGACTGGCTCATATGTGCAGCAACCTGCGACCAAGCTGCCCGGGACACTCAGATGGTGCTCAATCATGTAGGCTGCCTGGGTCATAGGGTGAATATGGAGAAGAGCAATCTCACTCCTTCACAAGAAACGGTGTTTCTTGGCATTGCCCTGAATTCAGTTTCAATGACTGCTTGCCCCTCACCCCAGCAGGTCAGCAGTATTTTGGACCTGCTCCCAGCATTCCACTGTGACAGGGCACCGCCTTTTGTGCTGTATCTGCACGTTCTGGGAATGCTCATGGTCGCATCCAGTGTGGTGCCCCTAGGGCTGCTTTCACTGCGACCACTTCAGATGTGGTTAAACAGCCTGGGTTTGGAATCTGCACAGCAAGCACTGGTGAGATCTGACAACACCACTGTGGTCTTTCACATCAATCACGAGGGAGGGACCAGGTCAGGTAAACTGTTGCCCTTGACTCAGCAGCTCCTGACCTGGGCGACTACACTTTACCAGCCTCCAGGAAGCCCATCCCAGGATCACAGAACATGCCTACGGATTTTCTGTCTCATCAGAAGCCGCTTCCAGGGGAGTGGAAGCTTCATTACATTTGGAGAGTGTTTGGCAGAGGGGAAGTGGACCTCTTTGCCTCCAGAGAAGCAGTTCACTGTCCCCTTTGGTTCTCCCTGTCAGACAGCTCCAGTCCTTTGGGCTGCGATGTACTAGCACACAACTGGCCCCAACCTCTCCTCTACGCTTTTCCACCACTCACCCTTATTTTTCCAACTCTCCTCAGGATTCTTCAGGAGGGGCACAGGGTCCTTTTGGTGGACCCCTTTTGGCCAGCAAGGACTTGGTTTCCTCTGCTGTACAGACTTTGCTCCAGCCTGCCAATGCACCTCCCCTCCAGGAGGGATCTCTTGTCGAAGCTGGCGGGTCTAATTCTCCACCCTGACCTGGATCACCTCCAGCTCTGGGTTTGGCCACTGCAAGGCCTGGCGCCTTCTTCTCCTGATATGATGGGGAAGAAGGGTGCATGATGGCTAATGCACGGGTGCCATCCACATGTGCTGTATATGCTAACAAATGGCCACTTTTTTGAGAAATGGTACCATGGTAAAAGACAGGACCCAGTACAATGTTCAGTTCCTGACATACTGGCCTTCCTTCAGGAATTATTGAATCAAGGGTGGTCTCCATCCACCTTGAAAGTTTATATGGCAGCCATTTCCTGCTGGCTTCTTGGGCTGAATGGTTGTTGTTGTTGTTCAGTGGGGGGACAAAGAAATTTCACTGTTCTTGAGAGGTAGTAGATGTTTGCATCCACCCATGCGCTCTCTGGAATCGGCATGGGACCTTTCTCTGGTGCTTGAGGCCCTTCAGCCCCCCCCCTTTTTGGGCCCCTAGTGTTGGGGTAGGCCTCAAATGGCTCTCACTGAAGACTGCGTTCCTTTTAGCAATGGCTCCTGTAAAATGAATGAGAGAACTACAGTTTCTTTCTATAGGTGAGTCATGTTGCCAGTGGAACCCTGATGGCTCTGGTGTTACAATGTGGACTGATGCATCTTTTATTCCTAAGGTGGCATCAGCAGCAGGTCACACCCAGCCACACCAGGACCTCCTTCGAGCCTCTGTGCCCTGTCCATGTTCTTGAGGCATACATTGCTTCCACAGCATCTTTATGGGAAACAAATAGTTTGTTCATTTGCTACGCTGGCGCACGGAAAGGTCAGGCTCTTTCTAAGCAACGCCTTGCCCACTGGATTGTGGACATGATTGCTAAAGCCTACACCTTACAGGGTCAACCTCTGCCTACTGGAGTGAGGTGGTACTCAACAAGGAGCCTAACAACCTCATGGGCAGAACAGAGTGCCATTGAGTGTTATATGCAGGGCAGCCTCCTGCTCATCTCCAACACTTTTGCAAGGTTCTACAGAATGAATGTGGCCACACCCCATCTCCATACAAGGCATCCTTCAGCAGCAACCTTCTACATTTCACTGAGGTAGGTATTGCTGTAGTTGTTGTCATGCAGATTCCTCTTGGCCTTTTTGATATACATTATCCAGTGCTTGAAACACCATCTCTGGCGGTCAGTAGGGATGAAACAGAATGAGAGTTACATATGTAACTATAGTTCTATGAATCCCGGATGACCGCCAGAGCGCTTGGTCCCTCGGAATCCTAGTGCTCTCGCGAGATGATTAAGGGACTGAGCTTCTGCTATCACATGACTATATAGAGTCATGTGGGCCACTGGAAGGTCACAGGTGACTTTGTTGTCATTAATACTTGACCTGCACATGTGCAAGAATGATCGTTCAGTGCTCGAAGCATCGCCTCTGATGGTCATCCGGGATTCACAGAACCGTAATTACATATGTAACTCTTGATTTCATCCCTATTGTGGCACTTTGATTAAACTTGGGTCATCACTACAGCGGCAGCTTTTGAGAACTTGACGTATAATTTACAAACCATCGCCTGCCAAAAGCCTACTTACCTTACTTCCCTATAACCGATGGCTGTCAGGATGCATTTGTTCCTCATTGTGCTTTTTGACAGTACAATTATTTCACACAGAAATACAGTCACCACATCTCGCTTAAACACTCCCACATTATAATACTGAATACATATGAAAAAATGTGGCTTCTGTCAATAACTTTTAATAGACTTTGAAAGATTTAATTATTAACTTCAGGTATTATCAGTGGCACATCCTGAGACGATAAAGGCCTCTTTGATGTTAGCCTTTTTTCCAAAGCAGGAACTTAAACTTTACCTGGGAATTGAGGAGAAATAAATGGGAATGTTTCTGCCTGGGTAAAAAAAACTTGCCTCGACTGCAAATTTTACCTGAAAAGCTCCTACAAGGGGGCTAGGATTTTCAGATTCCGGGCAATTCTCGAGGGTGCTGACGAACACTGGTGGAAAACACTTGTAGTGATCAACACCCACAATGTTTAAGCCAGTGTACAGCTGCAAACTGGTTTATTCAGTTACTACAAACTTCACTTTATTTATGTTTTGATCATTTGTACTTTTGAGCTTATTCAGTTCACTCCTGTAAATGCATTGCAATAATCTGTTTCTGGATAATTAGACAAATATGCTCAAAAGAAAATCAGTGGGACTTGGAGTCAATGACTTGAATACATTTCCCAGAATCCTGAAGTTCTTTTACCCAGGTAAATAAAGGTTTACCTGGGTAAAAGGGGCTAATGTAAACTGAGTTCAACATAAAAATAAAAAGTGTGAAATTTTATCAACAGTGATATAAAACAACAGATTCCACCAAAGTGCATGTGTAAAGGTAAAAATATTCAATAGAATCCCATCAGCAACTTCCAATAAATACAAAAAAAGCAATTGTTGCATGAGTGCATTTAAGATAAGTGCTAAACAATAAACCAAAGGGAGAATAAAAATAAAAGTGCAGAAAATAAAGCTGTAATCCCATCTTCACACACTTCAAGCAAGTTCCAGACTCAGACTAAGGATCAGAGTGTAGATCAGGAGGAACCAGCCGCTCTTCACAAACCCACATGAATCCTTTAAGGAGCAGGTGCAGTCGCCACCAGGCTTTCTGGGATTCCTCAGAGCCGAGGTGGATTCAAGAACAGGACATCTGAGCCAGTCCACAGTGATGGACTTAGGTGTAGGGGTGTAAGAAAATATCGGTTCTGCAATATATTGCGATATTTGATTTCACAATACTGTATTGATATTTAAAATTACTGTATCAATATTTTTAGGTATTTATTCAAATTCAAATATTGTGGAGGTTCAATTCTGTTTTTTTTTTTTTGTTTATATTTTATTTATTATTCTTTAATGCTCTTTTATTAAATAATGTTAGTTCCTTTGTTGGGATTGCACAAACATAATGTTCCGATGTTAGTTCTGAACTAATAGAATATGAACATTTGAACAGGATCTTAAACTGTAATGTCTGTAAACCATAATTTAAGTTTGAACACAGGAACATTTTGTGATATAGCATTAGATCCTGTTGTGATCAAATAAAAAATATTTAGTATTTGTTCATATTTCTGGTGCAATTTAATTCTTCCTGGAAATAATCATTTTTTAAAAAGAAACAAATAAAAAAAATGCCTTTTTAACAGTATCATGATATATCGTGATATATCGTATTGTGATCCTAGGATTGTGATTTTTATCGTAATGCCAGATTCATGCCAATACACAGCCCTACTGAGGAGTGATCCAGTCCTCTTCCAGATCTAGTCCTCCCCTCTTCTGCACCCAGTAGAGGTTGTCCTTGAAGAAGTAGGTATCACCTGAAGACCAGCAGCAGCACTGTTATAATTATCTCATTTCTTTTTTTTTTTAATCAATTTATTTTTCAATTTTACATCATTTTATTTGCTACATTTAAAGAGGAATATTTTACCATTTATTTTACACATTTTCTCACCACAGCTGTTGTTTTTCGAATCATCCAATCAGTTTATTAATGATGATATATTACTGAATACTAAACCACAAGCTGTCTGAATGATTAGCACATTTAATATCTGAAGTACATTTTTATGACACTTCTTTTAACTTATTCATATGTGTATGTTTTTATCTTTTCCTCTCACTGTTTTATTCCAGTCTTATTTAACAGATATTATTGTTTTAACCCATATCTGGTATGCAATTTCTTTTATGGTGTTTTTCATTATTTGCTTTTTACTTTTACTCTCTGTAGTCAGGGGCACTATAAAGAAGAGAAAAGTGATGATTCTAAGGGCTTGACAAAGGTCCTAGAAAATAGATCATTAGTATTTTTTTCCCAAAATTATTTACCTATCACCATAAAAGACTGTTTGCTACACAAAATACTAATAAACCTTTTGTCTTTGCATTAGTTTTGATTTCTATTTGACAAAAGAAGATAAAATCTAGTCAGAAATGTGTGTTCTACACACTATATTATGATAATGCATTACTATTATACATGATTTACATGATGATCCATAGATAAAGCTAAAACCACCTATGTTACTCGTTGGACACTGGACAGTTTTAGTCATGATGTTATTCTAAGGGAATTATTATGTGATATATTATGAAATATACCAGCCAGGACAATGTGGATGAAGAGAAAAAATGACATTTATGCACATCCAAAAAGTAAAACTGTATTTTATTTGTATATCAATGTAAAAAAAAATGTAATCCTGTTATCATTTAAAAAATGTTAAAATGTAAAAGATGGCTCGCACCTTTATTGTCAATCACACACAAAATCCTGAAATCTATCGAAAGCAGAATATCGATTCATACAGAGTGTTATGAGTTTAGGGTTTGCATGGTTTGAGGCATTGAAATGGTGAAGCCCAAAGTGATATATTTCATGGGGCTCCACCTCCCTGGTGGCTCCTGTATGTATTTATATGTTTTGTTGTGTCAAAACTGTGGTGGATGATATGATTCAGAGCTGCTAACCTAGTTATTTCTTTCTTTAAATAGGATTTTCTGTACTGTTTTCTTATTTGTGGTTGAAAATATATGTATCACCCACTCAAAGGATGATCAAAAATTAGAAAAGTCTGAGTGATGTTAAAAATAAAGCATTAACATTGGACAAATTACCCACATAAAGTAATATTAGACATTCTAATGTATTTTTGCTGCAAATGCAATTACATGATTCAATCTGTGTTTCTTTCATTACATGGTAAGTTCCCTAAGAATGTATTTTTGCATGTCCTAATAAAATATTTAACTGTTTTTTTCCAAGAACACTGATCCCCTTTATGTTCACAGAACAATGTCTAACGGTTTAACTGACTGTCATGTGATGAAGGTGAAAAGGGTGAAATGAAAGATTTTTGTGGACACAGGTAAAAATAAATGTTTCTTTGACCTTGATGATTTTTTAGTCATAAAAAGCTGTGCAGGTATGGTCATACTGAAAACTTGTGATTTGGTGCCCAAGATAGAGGCGGGTTCAGGGCAGATGTTGGTTGGTTCAGCAAATAAAAAGAGGGGGGATGGAACTCCACAAGCATTAGTGGACACAGGGGTCAGGTGTGCTCAAGGTAAGACTCTGACCTTCAAGGGAACCTGTTTTTTAAGGAAGATTTTAACAATTATTGGATGTATTTTAAAATGTGATATTTGTTTATAGTGTGAATAGCCTTCTTATTTCATTGCCATCCAGCATTTTGCAGTGTAAGTTTTTTTCTTAATGGACATTTTTATTCATTTGAACAGAACAACTTGCATGAAGTGCCCGTTTTTATTTATTTATTTATTCCAGATAATTTACAAAAAAAAAAAACAAAAAAAAAAAACACATTGCTTACTTTTCTTGTGGTGTCCTATTGGAGCAGATGTTGACGAAAGAATCTCAATTTAGGTCTGAGGCAGAATTTTCCCATGAAGTGGTTTGTAGTTGCACTTGCTGTGTGCACAACAGCATCCATGGTGTTTGGAGCCGCAGGCAGTGTTGGTGAGTATCAAAAGTAACGTTTTGTTTTAATACATGATTCCGATGAATGGATAAATGAATAACAAGATCATCCTCTCTCTTTCAGAGTGGTGTTATCATCTGCCGGAGTGCAGTGAGTGCATCCACATTTTTTATAGTCTAAAATCTGTTGAGAGTGATATATCTTAACATACTGAAAGGTTTTTTTTTTTTTTTTTTTTCATAGATTACAACAGATGGCCGCAAATTGCTCCCAAGTACTGCGACGGCTGTCGTCAATCTCCCATTAACATCGTGTCATCAAAGGCCACAGGTGACCCCAGTCTGGGCGCGTTCACGTTCCATGGCTTTGACAGCACGAGCGCAATGACAAAGATTGAAAACACTGGAAAGACAGGTGAGGAGTGGGTGAACACGTCAGTCCTGCTGGAGGATGCCAGATGATTTACTCATGTTTCCAAACTAAAAAGGAAGTGGTGTCTTTCAAGGTGTCTTATTATTTATTTATTTATTTAAAGAACATTCAAGTCATGTTTTTCTTGGCTCTGTATAAATAGGAATGGGAAGATTATCCGATACGCCGACGCGCGTGCACGGCCCAAGTGCACCGGTAGAGAAGCTGCGCGTGAATGAAGTTTGGAATGATATCGTGTTGCATCGGTTATTGAATGTTTTATATCGATAACATTCGATCCATTCAACAGAATATATATATATATATATATATATATATATATAATATATATATATATATATTATGTATGTGTATATATATGTATGTGTGTGTATATATATATATGTGTGTGTGTGTATATATTATATGTGTGTGTGTGGTGTGTGTATATATAATTTTTTTTTTTTTTTTTTTTTTTACTTGCATTTAAAGTGTTACTCTTTATTTGAGTAGGTTTTCTTTTCTTCAAATCACGTTAATGTGCGCCGCGGATGTGTACACTGCACACCACGGTATGAGCTCCGCGGATGGTCTGTGGCACGAGCGCCGCGGATGAACACTGTAATCTCTGTACCTGAATCTGACAAGACTCAAAGTGAGGTGAACACCAGCATGTGGTTTCTGAACGTACATTTTACTACATCAGCTGCATTGAATACTGCTGTACATACCGGAGACACCTCCTTAACAGCGACATACATATTTAACAAAATAAGCCTTGATTGTTTGTGAAAATTTGAACCTGATTAGACCTCTGACTTTTTATTTGTTACTTTATTATTATTATTATTATTATTATTATTATTATTATTATATAATGTTCTATACAAATACTGTTCAGCATAAGTTTGATGTTGATGCTCAGTCTGGGGAAAAAAAGTGTTTCTCTGTGGAATTCTTTAGAATGTATGGCCAGATTTTGATTAATAAATGAGGGGAAAAACAAAAAAAAAAAACTACATATCTAACAGCACATCCCAGAATACCTTGCGCAGGTGTCACTTAAAGTGACAGAACCTTTTTGTATTCCCTACATTACAAATGGATTTGGCGAGGGGAGCAAGAAGTTGAGTATCAAAAACATACAGAAAAACAACTTGGGAAACAAAGTCCTAACCTTTCCACTGACTGCATGTGTTCTGAAATTACACAAAAGCCACTTTGTAAAAAGTCACGGTCTTATTTGATCAATAAATAATCAAGCCCTGGAATTGCACTGCATTTTTTTTTTTTTTACCGGAATGAATTTGTTGAATCAGAATGTACTTAATCGCTCTGTATCGTGATTTTGGTTTGTATTACATCACAAGATGCCACACATATATCTTTAATATATTGGATTGGAGATGCTGTATCGAGATGCACATCATATCGGCCTTACAACTAAGATTCCCATCTAGTTAAAGGATGAGACTAAACTTATGTGGATTTCGGGCCTTGTCACAGCATCTGGGCAAATTTCTCGTTCATGTCGAATTTAGGTTTCATTTTCCCTCTTGTTTTTATTTCAGTCAAAGTTACCCTTGCTGGTGGTGTTGGGGTTGAAGGAGGAGGCTTGTCTGAACGCTATGACAGTCTGCAGTTCCACTTACACTGGGGTAATGGCGCTTCAGTCCCTGGTTCAGAGCACACTGTGGACGGCAAACGCTATCCCATGGAGGTAGCGAAGACTTCTGCAAATATGAGCTACAAGTAATTTTTCAGGGTCTCATTTCTGTTCCTTTTTCCCCCCAGTTGCACATTGTAAACCTCAAATCCTCCCATCATGGAAACACAACAGTCGGTATCGTGATTCTACAGGACTTGCTGCTCTTGGTTTCTTAATTGATGTGAGAAATTATGCATTTATTTAAAATTACATCCACAGTTTAAAGCAGTGATTCTCAACTGGTGGGTCTCAAACCTGTTTTCAGTGGGTCTAGATCTTACTCTGGCCAAGAAATAATGTTAACAAACCAATCCTGTGCTTCACTTTTTTATGAAGCAGAGTGCTGTCCATTCACACTCCCAACAGTAGAGAGCAGTAATGCCTATTAACACCAGACATTTCACAGCTTAAAAAGTTTTTATTGTTATCATGGCGGATCTCTGGCATGAAAATGACTACATCAGATATGGTTTTACGTACATTGAGGACAAAACCTCAGTGTGTTTAACTCTTGAATAAGTGACTGAATACACTTAAAATTTTTAAGTCTGTGCACATTTTTGGTGTTGGTTCGAATGTACCCAATTTTGTGTTCAAGGGAATATTTCCATATTTCGTATCGCCACTGCTGGTCAGTTTTGTTTATCATTTAACTTATCTTCTTTATTATTTCAGGTTTTAAACACCATTTTATTAAATTAATTTGAGAAGTTTAACTGCTCTCAATTTGTCATTGAGGGCTGACGGTTGGTCCCGAAGCCAAACCAGTTGAGAACCACTGATTTTAGAGCAACAACATGATTAAGATACAGCTGCATAAAGCATCTGGTCAAAAATTAGAGCAATATTAAGTACTTGAGACAACTTATGATAGAACCACATTAAACCTTTTCCCATCACTGAACTGTGAGGATAGATGTCAAATAACTCTGTGCCCCCTCAGGTCATGTCAGGTAGCAAACTGGCCAACCTGAAGCCTGGAGAAAATTGACTTCCTACCTGCACAACATTAAATTGAAAGGTATGGATGAGTTTTTATTGGATAATATTTTGAAGTCAACACCTTGTCAGCTGCGGTCCCTGTGAAGTTGTGGTCTTTCCTCAGGTCAGTCCATCGCAATTAGCTCTGCAATTACTCTGAATCAGCTCCTGTCTGGTGTGGATCGCACAAAGTATTACCGCTACCTTGGCTCGTTAACCACACCAACCTGCAATGAGGCGGTGGTTTGGACTGTTTCAAGGAACCTCTGAAAGTCTCCAAAGATCTTGTAAGTTACTGTACTTTGTACCTTCAAGAAGAATGTGCACATTATCATCACACAACTAACCAGTTTCAATGTCTCATCTCCAGATTGACCTCTTCAGCAAACTGTGCGTGTCGGCACAACCGCCTTTTCACCTCTTATGACCAACGTCTACAGAGGGATCCAACCAGACCAGCCTGTCAGGACACAGGGTACGGCTGCACCACACCTGCAGGATCTGGTTCTACCTTCAAACCCTGCTATATCGGGATTCTCACCATGAGTTTGCACTTAGAAGGAATTAGCTGCACAAAAAGGGGGCTGACGCTGTTGTGGTTTGTCATCACTTAATGAAGCCGGTAAACTCACTGTTGGTGCAGGTATTGCTTAGTTTCGCCACTGCTCCCTTTTACCTCCTTTGATAATTTTTTTTCCCTTTGTGACTGTTTTGAACTTGTTTGGATAAACCTACATTCAGGGGTCTAAGTGATATATCCCTTGCGTATAATTTTTGACTAGTTACAGAATTTCTACTTTTAAAAACTATGGACATCACTGATTAGAATTTGACTGGTATTTATTTGCTTTTATTTACACATTTGTCAGAAGCTTAAAATTTCATCAGTAATGAGTTGTGGCAGAACATGTATTTTTATTAACATTGTACGTTTGTAGTATTCATTCATCATTGAACCCGCTTTATCCTCACTAGGGTTCCCGGGGTCGTTGGAGCCTATCCCAAATACTTGTGGGCGATGGCAGGATACACCCTGGATATGCTGCCAGTATTTTATTATCACTTTATTATTATTGTTGTTATTTGGACAGTGCAGTTGGAGCCACTGTAATGTACTGCCCTTAAACCAGGTACAGGTCCCTGAGGTGGGTCCTATCAGGCCTCAATAAGATGACCCCTTCAGGAACTAAAGCTGTATTTTCATGTTCTGCCCTATTGCTGTCGTGTATTTGTCATTTTCATGTGAAGACTTGGTACCGGAAGAATGGAAAACAACTCTCCTAATGAAGTGTAGTCACATGACAAAACTGAACACTGGAAATTAAATCTGAGCTGCTTCTTTGTTTGGTGCAATGAAAGACTGAGGTTTCACTCAGTTAAATGAACACTTATTTATCTATGCAATTTATACCTTGAGCCTTGTATTTCACTACTTGAACTTATAAGCACTGTGAACTTAAATATGTCTAAATTAAAATATGGTACCATAACTTTACTACTTCTTTTTTTTTTATCTGTCTTTATTTCCTAACACATACCACAAATAGTTAAACAGACTGTTGTGGACACTGCTCTGTTTATGGACTAGCATTGTGAAACTGCATCAGATTTCATCCCTGTTGTGGCACTTTGATTAAACTTGGGCCAACACTATGAGAGCAGTTCTTGAGAACTTGACACATAATTTACAAACCATCGCCTGCCAAAAGCCGACTTACTAAAGAGGGTGTGCATCTCAGTGACCTTACTTCCTTATAACTGATGGCTGTCAGGATGCATTTGTTCCTCATTGTGCTTTTTGACGTACAAGTATTTCACACAGAAATACAGTCACCGCAACTCACTTAAACACTCCCATACTTACAATACTGAATAAATATTAACTAAATGTAGCTTTTGTCAATAACTTTTAATGGACTTTGAAAGATTTAATAATTAACTTTACGTATTATCAGTGGCACATCCTGAGAAGATAAAGGCCTCTTTGATGTTAGCCTCTTTTCCAAAGCAGGAACTTAAACTTTACCTGGGATTTTTGAGGAAAAAATTGGGAATGTTTCTGCCTGGGTAAAAAAAAAAAACAAAAAACTTTTGACTCCAAATTTTACCAGAAAAGCTCCTAAAAGGGGGCTAGGATTTTCAGATTCCTGGCAATTCTCAAGGGTGCTGAAGAACACTGGTGGAAAACACTTGTAGTGATCAACACCCACAATGTTTAAGCCAGTGTACAGCTGCAAACTGGTTTATTCAGTTCCTACAAACTTCACTTTATTTGTGTTTTGATCATTTGTACTTTTGAGCTTATTCAGTTCACTCCTGTAAATGCATTGCAATAATCTGTTTCTGGATAATTAGACAAATATCAAAGAAATTCAGTGGCACTTGGAGTCAATGACTTGAATACATTTCCAAGAATTCTGAAGTTCTTTTACCCAGGAAAATAAAAGTTTCTGGAAATGTTGGTGGGAAAGGGGCTAATGTAAACTGAGTTCAACATAAAAATAAAAGGTGTGAAATTTAATCTACAGAGATATAAAAGAATGGAATATAAGAAAGTGCATGTGTAAAGGTAAAAATAATGGTAAAAAGGTAAAAAATAGAATCCCATCAGCAACTTCCAATAAATACAAAAAAAAGCTATTGTTGCATGAGCTCATCTAACCCATAAAGACCCAAACACACACCGACCAAAAGCATCTGTTGAACTAAAATGTTAAATTACTGTTGATCCACTAATCCTATCAAGACATGTAAATAATAGGTGTGAAAAACAGTTTGTCATCTTTTCATGGTCATCAGATATGACCCATTTGGATGTTCAGAGGCTCTGTAGTGAACTGGAAACACGTCATCTTCTACAACATTGATTCACCAGTAAAGCCCATAGAGTTGGATCAATGACAGTAGATGGTTTTATGTTTAGCCAATGATATTTTTTCTGAAAAAGTAACTTTTCCCTAATTTTTCTGATTTGATATAATAACCTTTGAATTTACTCTGAGTTTTTATGAACATCTACATGATCAGTGAATTAAATATGGGAAAATACATGATTTACACTGAAAAATCTTCAAATAAAGAGAATAATATTACAACAAATGGCAATAAATCACTTAAGAAAGGTTAGATATAGAGAAAAATCTTTGGGAACTGATAAAAAGTATGACTGGGTCTTTATGAGTTAAGATAAGTGCCAAACAAATAAACCAAAAGGAGAAAAAATAAAAGTGCAGAAAATAAAGCTGTAATCCCATCTTCATACACTTCAGGCGAGTTCCAGACTCAGACTAAGTATCAGACTGCAGATCAGGAGGAACCAGCCGCTCTTCACAAACCCACATGAATCCGTTAAGGAGCAGGTGCAGTCGCCGCCAGGCTTTTTGGGTTCTTTGGAGCTGGGGTGGATTCAGGAACAGGACATCTGAGCCAATCCACAGCAATGGATTTAGGAGTGACCTCTTCCAGGTCCAGTCCTCCCCTCTTCAGCACCCAGTAGAGGTTGTCCTTGAAGAAGTAGGTATCACCTGAAGACCAGCAGCAGCAGCAGCACTGTTAGAATTCTTTTTTTTTTTTTTTTTTTTATCAATTTATTTTTCAACTTTACATCATGAATCTTGAATTAAATAAAAGACAATATTTAATGCCAAACAGGTACACTTTTAAAAGTTATTTTTACTTATTATTTTCATGGTTTCTATGGAAGAGAGCAGTTTAAAAAACACAAAGAAAATCTGTGGGAAAAATACAATAAAACCTCAGATTTTAGATGTGATTCTAGATGTGATTTTAATCCATATTTTTGGAGAATAAATGACAGGTAATAATTGAAGGTAAAAGCCTTTTTTGCTCAGGTAATAACTGTACCACCAAACTCTATGATCATGGTATCCCTAATCTGTTCATGTTATGCATCAACATATTTATGTCAGGTGAAAGAGAGTAGAGAAGAGGCTGGAGGAGGTAGGGAGGAGAACCTGGAGGAGCTAGAGAAGAGGCTGGAGAGCTGAGAGGAGAACCTGGAGGAGCTAGAGAAGAGGCTGGAGGAGCTAGAGGAGGAGAACCTGGAGGAGCTAGAGAAGAGGCTGGAGGAGCTAGAGGAGGGAACCTGGAGGAGCTAGAGAAGAGGCTGGAGGAGCTAGAGGAGGAGAACCTGGAGGAGCTAGAGAAGAGGCTGGAGGAGCTAGAGGAGGAGAACCTGGAGGAGCTAGAGAAGAGGCTGGGCAGCTAGAGGAGGAGAACCTGGAGGAGCTAGAGAAGAGGCTGGAGGAGCTAGAGAAGAGGCTGGAGGAGGTAGAGGAGGAGAGGCTGTAAATTCACAGGTGAGATTAAATAATGATGGATATGTTAGTCATGAGCATAACTTTGCAGAATGTATTAAATTCTTGTATTCTCTTATATATTCAGATATGTATTATTGTGTCAATTACTGATTTGTTTTTCTGACTATGATTGTTTGCTTGTTTGATCAGCTCTACATGATGTGTAATTATGATTGCAAATGCAAAACAACATCACCTTTCAGCAGTGTTGGGAATAACAGCGTTAAACATAGCGGCGTTACTAACACCGTTATTTTCCAGTAACGGGTATTCTAATGAATTACTATTTGAAACATTACAACGCCGTTACCATTACCGGCAGTGAAATGTGGCACGTTCCAATGCACTGATATCTACCAGCTGTTATCTGACCTGACTCGCTCAGCCAGGCACGAGAGCTGTGACGTTCGCCTTCATGCTTCACCTGTGTGCCACATGAGTCTGAGTTGTCCACGCTGCCTTTACGTGAACAATTAATGACATCTGCGAGTTTGAGTTGTCCGCACCACACCCCATTCACTTGAACACAGCTACGTGTGCAGCTAATTTAGGGGAGGAGTTATCAGTGAGAGTCCGACTGACTAGACTGAAGACATTTACTGCTGTATCAGGGAGGAGGAGATATAAACGACTGAAAAAAGGAGATGAGGGATTAGTGGAGGAGCATTTCTTCCTATAAATGCAGGTATAAATTTATGTGGTAGAAAAGGGCCCTGGTGGACCCCAGCCTCACCACAGTTATGGTATTCTACCTGTCTGCTGTTCTGCTCTATGAAACTGGCCTGTGAATCACACTCAAAAATCAGTTTCCTTTTACATATTTGAAGGTTTTCTAAAAAGTAACGCAATAATTACTTTCCCTGGTAACTAATTACATTTATGAAGGAGTGATTCTGTTACTAATCCAATTACTTTTTTGGGAAAGTAACTAGAAACTATAACTAATTACTTTTTAAAAGTAATTTGCCCAACCCTGCCTTTCAGGAGTGCTGCCGTGGAGCACTTTTGTGTCCCCACCAGTGTCACAATCAAACCTACTCTCTTGCATAGAACAGTGTCTCACTAACGGTTTAACAGATCGTCTTAAATGTGATAAAGGTGAAAAAGGGTGAAATGAAAAGATTTTTGTGGCCACAGGTCAAAAATAAATATTTCTGTGACCCTGATTATTTTTTTTTTTTAGCCATAACTGCTAATGATTAAAAGAGCATAATAGAACACATGGAATATTGTGATTTATTTATTCATGTTCTCATTTTTTTTCATGTTTCTTTTACCTTCTTTTTAGTCTTATTTCTTTTCTTTTTTTAAGTCATAGTACGAACTAAGAAAAAGTCTCCTGTCTCCTGTGTATTTCTTTGCAAAACAAACATAATTAAATACTTATGTCTATTTATTTATTCTTCTTTCGGTTTTCTCCTTATTTTTCCTTTATTTTTGCTTATTTATTTTTCTTTTTCGAAATTTATGATGTAAACTAAGAATTTCATAATGTATTTGAATTCCGATTTTCTTTTTCTTTCTTTTCTTCTTTTTTTACATGAACAAAAAAAAAAATATTAAGAAGTTTCTTACTGTGTATTTTCTCTCTGCAAAACAAAAATTGCATGAAAAATAACATGTTCATTTATTCATACTCTGATTTTTCTTTTGATTCTCTCTTTTTTCTTTTTTTTTTAACTCATAATGTATATTGAAAATTAATCAATTTTTTTATTTGTTCTTATTTTTGCTCTGGTTTTCTTTTTTATAATTTAAACATGAAAACAAACAATTTAAGTTTGTTTCTTGTATTTTTTCTCTGCAAAACAATAACTAATATGTGTTGACTAGTTTCTACTCTACGATACCATTTTCTCTAATCAGGCTGACAGTCGCCTTTAATACATTCTACACGGTTGATTTACGTTCTTTAAAATTTCTAATCTCAACACTGATCGGTTTTTATTTATACATCACTGACAACACATTCGTCAGATATGTGTTTCTGATGCCAGTTCCCTGAGATAACCTCTCCGCGGTCTTGTTTACCTGTCTACTCACGACATCGGCATGTTTCTGATCTAAATCTCACCTTCTCCCCAGCTGATGACGTCATCCATGTCAGAGGGCACACCTTTCCACAGACTGTTGTCTCGTGGGTAACCGGGATCCAGCCGCCGCGTCACCTGCTGGTCTTTACGGCTCTCGTCAAACCTCCAGAACTCCCCTCCGCTGAACAGGTAGGTCTTACCGTTGTGGTCCCAGATGAAGGCGGCGTCCACTCGGTCTACCGGGGCCCCGCTCTTTGAGATCATGCCCCAGTCGGACAGAGGCCGTGGGTAGCCGCTCATGGCCACTGTGTCCTTGAACATCCAGTACTGAGAGCCTGGAGAATAACAAATGAGAATAATACATAACTACTACGCTGAAGTAGGGTTTAATTTACTTTTATCCCAATATTTAAATTTGTATTACTAAAATTGTTACTTTAGCTTTAAACGTAAGTGGAACTGACATTATTTTTACTTTGCATCATTGTTCTCTTTCCCAACATAAAAAACAGAGCTGAACTTTGATGTATAAGGTGAAAATACATAAAACAGGGTTCGTACACATTTTCAAGGTCAAATTCAAGCACTTTTCATGCACTTTTAACGATCATTTTCAATTTTTTTTCCAGCTTAGCACCTTAACACTGGGGTAAAATGCATATCTATAGGAATACATATACGCATGATTTTTTTTTCCTCACTTTTTTATCACAATGATGTACATTGTATTATGTTAAAAACATCTAAAATTATTCATTCTTCATTCATTTTCTGAACCCGCTTTATCCTCACTAGGGTCACAGGGATCACTTGGAGTCTATCCCAGCTACATAAACATCTAAAATTATGTTTCATAAAACAAAAAGTTTAGAAATTAAAGAACAACACAAGGTTTTATCTAAAAAAAAGGGAAGCCACTTGGTTTTTCAGACACACTTGCACTGAGGCAAAAATTAAGATAAAAATGTACCTGAGTCGACCTGAGAACACTCGGCAATTTTATTTTATATTTTTTTTATAAAGTTGTATTTTTCAAAATGTATCATCTCTCTGTAAGTAGCTTTGACTTAGCATCTAATTTGGCAGAGATAATATTAAAAATAAATGAATAATTTACATCAAAGAGTTAGAATTGCGAGCACTTTTAAGCACTTCAACTAAAATTCAAGCACTTTTCAAACCTTGAAAACACAACATTGAAATTCAAGCATTTTCAAGGATTTCAAGCACCTGTACGAACCCTGATAAAAAGATGATCCTTCATTTATGATCACTATGTAAATATGCTAATATCTTTAAATGTCATACAAACATTTTTATACTTTTAAGAGCGTTTATTTCTACCTGCCTTTCTTTTGCACTGTGATGCATATTGCTGCTGTAAACTGTTAAATTTCCCATGATGGGATCAGTAAAGTTTTATCTTTGTCTTTATCCATTTGTGGATATTATGGAATGAGAAAACCGTAAGGACATTCTGGACAATGGAGAGAGAAAGTAGTCCTTATTATACAGTAGTGGAAAAAAGACACTCTTAAATATCTCAAATATTATCATGAAATATTTATGGATTTTTTTTTTTTTTTTTTGTGGCTGCATCAAATAGACACAAATGCAAATGAATTCTTATTGTCTACTGTTAATAAGAAAAGTAACTAAATTCTTGACAGTTTCGACATGCCATGCCCTGGATGTGTCATTATCTTGCTGAAACATCCAGTTTCTGCCTCGATGGAACAGAACATGAGGGTTTGGAGAATGGAACAATACTTGTCACGGTTCGATGACTTAAAAGCGATTCTTAATAAAATATATCACAAATGTATGGGTGTCCAAAAATCCCTACTACTATAGTTGGAATCATTTTTTGATAACTAAGTTTACATACATTTTGTGTTTTAGCAAATCCACGTTATGTTATATTTTATATGCGTGCAAGTTTTCTTTGATTAAATGAATTTTTTTTTTCTCCAAAGTTTTTTTTTTTTTTAATTGAATTTTTTATTGTAACAATCATAACTGGACAATCGACAGCTAGCCCATCAGTACCACTATTCTGGGACTGTCAGGGCATAAAACTACTGGTCTGACATCAATAAAGCAATGCAGCTAATTTTTAAAATATACAGTACATTCCTTCTCACTTCAAAACTATGTATTTAGGACTCAAAACACCTGCTATCAAAATAGATGGATATTGTGGTGCCAGAAACCAGTATTTTAATCAATATATTCAGTTTATGTTCAAAAGTATCCATCCTGGTGGAGGTGAAGATTCTTTGGCTGTATTCTAGCTGCATTTACTCTGAAACAGTACATTTAATAATGATTCTGACACTTCTACATCAATCTCACAGGTGTTCCTTTTTTTTTTTTTTTGAGCCCAAATTTATAGAGTAAAAACACTATTGATGAAATATACTCATTCATTTTCAGCTGGTAGGAACAGGTTCATAGGTGTTAAATTGTGGTTGAGACAAAGCTATTCTCAATATGATCGTTTCTCATAGACTGTGTTATTATTATTACCTGTCTGTGCTTTCTTGGGTTAATTTTTCCCATAAAACCTCCCGTGGACAGGTGCAGGACAGCATTTAACACACACTAAATACAGTGCATCTGGTACTTATTCATAACGTATGTTGTTATATTCATGTCAAATAAATATATAAATCCAAATTTAATTCTTCTGTAAATATAGTTCATGAATATACATGTTTACATAGCAGGTATACTTAATAAAACAGCTGTCTGTACCTTTGAATGTTTGTGAGTGATGAAGTTATTAAGGTAAGTAATCAATGCTGTGTTATTGATGTCGTTTAATTCTCTTTTTTGTATAGTTTGTTTTCTATTGTATTGTTACATCTTATTAATATTAACCCATAAAGACCCAGTGCTAGTTTTATAGCAGTTCCAAGATGAATTTTTCTCTTTATTTAGCCTATTTTAAGTGATTTATTACTATTCATTTTAATATTAGCCTCTATATTTTGCATTTTTCCACTGTAAATCATGTATTTTCCTATATTTAATTACCTATATTTGATTTAGTTATTCATGAAAACTCAGAGTTAATTCAAAGGTTATTATATCAAAACAGAAATTCCATACACATTAAATGTATCATTAGAGTTAATTTTATTTATTATTACCTCCGCCAACGTGGGGTTATGTTTTTGTCGGCGTTGGTTTGTTTGTCTGTCTGTTTGTCTGTCTGTTTGTGTGCAAGATAACTCAAAAGGTTATGGATGGATTTGGATGAAAATTTCAGGAAATGTTGATACTGGCACAAGGAACAAATGATTAAATTTTGGTGGGGGGGGGGGGGTACAATGCTTCTAGTTTTCATCTGTTTTGGAGTTTTAGTAAAGGTAAAATTATCCAGGGGATGGATTTTTATGAAACATTTAATACATCTAACTAAATCTATCAGTTGAAAGCACATTTGATTAACCCATAAAGACCCAGAGCTACTTTTGTGTCAGTTTCCAAATGAATTTTTCTCACTAGTTAACCTTTCTTGAGTGGTTTATCGCCATTTATTATAATATTATCCTCTATAGTTTGACTTTTTCACTGTAAATCATGTATTTTCTGATATTTATTTTAAATGTTTATGAGTTAATTCAAGGGTTATTATATCAAAATGCAGAAAACTGAAGAAAAAGGGACTTTTTTCAGCAAATCTATCATTAACTGAACATAAACCCAGTGTGTCCATCCACTGTCATTGATCCAGCTTTGTGGGTTTAACTGGTGAATCAATGTTGTAGAAGATGACGGTGTTTCCATGTTCACTACGGAGCCTCTGAACGTCCAAATGGGTCATATCTGATGACCATGAAAAGATGACAAACTGCATTTTACGTCAATTATTTACATGTATTGATAGGATTAGTGGATCAACAGGTATTAAACAGTTTCGATCAGTAGATGCTTTTGGTTAACGGTGGAGGTTTGGGTCTTTATGGGCTCATTTCTGTGCAATAATTCCCAATCAGAAGTCAAACTCCATCAGTCATATTACAAACAGACTCGGTCCATTTTCCACTAATGCAAAGTGAGCCACAAATCTCAGTCCCTTTTGATAATAATAATTTGATCATTCTTTTGACACTGTCTTGACTCACACTCATTCACTTACTGTTGAACATTTATTAGGATGTTTGGAAATAATTGTGACATGATGATTCTTGAAAAAAACCCAAAACACTGCAGTTAATTCATTATTTCAGCTCAAATTACTCCACTCCAGTCCTGACTTTTTCTTGAATAAGTTACAGGCCAGACTGAGAAGAAGGGATGTTTATTTACAAATGAAAGAAAACATGAACGATGTTGGATACAGCGTACAATGACACACAGGTCATAGTACATTTTATATTTGACAGCTTCATTTTTTTGAAGTGTTTTTCTTACTTTGGGTTGGAAATCTATGTATCATCTACTTAACAAATGGTCAAAAAGGAGGAATGTCTTATCTATGTAAAAAAAAACAAAAACAAAAAAAAAACATAACATCTTTCAAATCATCCGCATAAAGTAACATTAGATATTCATAACTCAAGAGTACAAACACCCAAATAATTCATGAGTGCAGTTTTTATCTTCAGTCCTCTGGTGGAGCTCAAATCTAAAAATGATAATGTCACTTTAGACTCACTTTCATGTCATTTTAATATTTTCTTTCATTTATCCTTTAACTATTGTTTATTGTTCTTATTTACTACTGACTATAGTTACATTACATTACTTTTACTCAGTCATCTACCACTATTTTTGGTTCTCTTCACAATTATTTTCTTTTACTCTTGTGACATCAGCTCGTTTTATTTTTATATCGTCCTTGTCTTTGATTTTCGTGCTTTTATTGTTTTGTTCCTCTTTTCTCGTTATTTATTGCTACAGTTATTCTACGTTTTGGTTTGTATCACTTCTCTTTTTGTGTCAGTTTCTCCAAATTTTTATCTGAGCTTCATTTTGTTACAGTTTGGCCTAATGGTGGCGCTGTTTGCAGTTGTAATCATTGAATTATCTCTGAGCCTCCTGTTTTCACTTTGTCTGCTCTGAATACATAAAATACTTCTTTTATTTTTTGTTTGAATTATATCTATTTTTTTGTAGTTAGATTGTTTTTTCTGGTTTATTAATGAAGGATCAGATCACCTTAACTGCACAGAAACAGCCATTAGAAATATAAATGTAGTAAGATTAATGTTTACTTATACCAGAATGTCTTTATTTCTACTTGAGTCAAGAATACATCCCCTTCAGCCATGTCTGGTATTAAAAATTAAATTGGATGTTTGGTATTAAAGATCCAATTGTGGAAATTAAAGTGAATATAGTTTCTAAAATCATTGCCCAACATGTAGGAAGCTTATTTTCACCTCTATTTTTGTCTAAAAGTTTTTGTTTTATTATTATTACTATGACGTAGTTTATTGTAAAAGTCATTTTCACACCTCCTACCCTGGCTATGAATGATTTTAGCCAAAATTAGATACAAACCGCAGCTATGCAGGGTGTTTTTTTCTTACCACTAAAGAAGATGATGGTGCTGTCGCTCTTTCTCTCGTACACGGCGTCGATCTTGATTGATCCCGAAGGAAGGCCGATCCAGAAGTTTCTGACCAGAGCTGGATTGAGGGAGATCAGCGAGCCGTCCCGTTTCGTCCTCCAGAAGTTCACACCTTTCAAGTAAAATAGCGAAAATCTGACTTTTAACCCTTTCATGCATGAATTATGAGAACCTTAATCACAATTTTTCCTCCCTGTTTTTATTCTTTTTTAGGCATGAAAAACCCCCGGTGTGATTAACATTTTTATATGAACTTATTTTTCATGGAATTGCAAAAATGTCCACTCAGATGGATACGATACATTTAATTTTTGAAACCAAGAAACGTGTATTTACTGATCTACTGTGTGAAAACTATGAAATAAAAACACTTTTAATGCTGCTAATCTGATGTTTTCTCATATTTAAACATACTCTAATACTAGTTATTACTCACTTCATGGAGATAATATATAAAAAAAAAACCATTTTGTTAAAGACAAAATGCTAATTACAATCAGCAATTGATTTACACTCAAACATCTCACTGCATATCAGGTTTATCAAGAAAAGCAAAGTTACAGGATGCAAAAGTGTCCACTGTGTTGACTGATATGGAACTAAAACAACAAAACCCATGAATATACAAGAGAACAGCTGTAGAATAACTGTCCGCTGTAGTGACCACTATGCATGAAAGGGTTAATGTCAAAGAGAGAAAGGAGAGTGTGATGTGAGTGTGAATATTCTGTTGTGTTCTTTACCCTGGAAAAAGAAGACTTCTCCTCTGATGTTGGCCACTGCGTCAAAGCCTCCCTGACATCGACCGTTGAAAGGTGGGTTAGGCCTGAACCAGAGAAAAATCAGAGATGTTTTTTCAAATTTGAGTAAAAAAGGTGTAGTTTGATAAAAGTCCACAAGGTGATGCAATAGAGCCAACAGTCACATTGTATTGATCAGAAGGGCTTTATCTCCATCTACTGTATAACTCTGTGCACTGATGCACCACTTACAGTGCATAGCTGCAATATGAGTGTTTTATTTCCCCTGAATGGATGCTACAGTGGGGTTTTTTTATTTTGACGTTTCCTCTGGTTTAACTCACATTTGTGTCGGTCTCGGAGGAGGCGGACTGGGCAGGCGTGGGAGATCAGGATCAACACCGCCACTCGGCCTGCCATCCTTCACACCTAGAAGAAAATATAGTGACAGGACACAAAGTTGAAGAGGTGATGAAAGCTGATGACAGCACCAGAAGAAGAAAGCAACCCACATTATTCTGAGCAGCCAGGGAGTCTGAAACAGGATGCACACATTGTCTCAAAAAGACATGAGAGGAAGCAGTTCAGTGAAATAACCTACGCAAACAACTATAAAAAAAACCCAAAAGTAGTAGTAGGATGGCAATGTGATGCACACCTGCCAAATGACACAGATGCCTATTTTAACCGTACACTTTAAAAACCTGTTGAGAATGACTTCAAATGAATAAATAAATGTAACCTTCCATTAATAAAATATACTATAGCTAGATTCAACATGAGTAAATATGAAATAAATGTATTTAAATAATTTATATACTGAATGTGAACCAATGGAGTGGACTTTCATGTGGAAAATGAAATGGAAATTCTTTTATTTTACTAATTTTAACATAATTGGCTTCAACAATTTTGATTTTACCTCCCAATTTTGCATTTGTTTATGTAAGATCATTCCACTACAGTTGACTGTCTTTACTGGATGATTCTTTAAAAACTAAGAATTAACTGCATTTTTAGTTGTTTTTTTGTGTGAAAAATGAATAAAATTAAATAGAATTGCCTTGCTGCAATGCAAAACTGAATGGAATTGAACTGAGTAATTGTATATTGTACATTAGTGCATTATTAATAATTTTTTTATTCTTCTGTTTTATATGTTGCTTTTATGTAAAGCACATCACTATACTACTATAAAAAGTTACATACAAATAAAATGTATCATTGTTATTAATTTTATTTATTATTTTCATCTGTTTTGGAGTTTTAGGAGAGGTAAAATTATCCAGGGGATTGCTACTGGATTTTTATAAAACATTTAATACATCTAACTAAATCTATCAGTTGAGAGCACATTTGATTAACCCATAAAGACCCAGAGCTACTTTTGTCTCAGTTCCCAAATGAATTTTTCTAACTTGTTAACCTTTCTTAAGTGGTTTATCGCCATTTATGATAACATTATCCTCTGTAGTTTGAATTTTTCACTGTAAATCATGTATTTTCTTATATCTATTTTAAATGTTCATGAGTTAATTCAAAGGTTATTATACCAAAATGCAGAAAACTGAAGGAAAAGTAACTTTTTTCAGCAAATATATGATTAACTGAACATAAACCCAGTGTGTCCATTCACTGTCATTGATCCAACTCCATGGGTTTTACTGGTGAATCAATGCTGTAGAAGATGACGGTGTTTCTACGTTCACTACGGAGCCTTTGAATGGGTAATATCTGATGACCATGAAAAGATGACAAACTGTATTTTACACCAATTATTTACATGTATTGATTGAATTAATGGATTAACAGGTATTAAACAGTTTAGATCAGTGGATGGTTTAGGTCACCAGTGAAGGTTTGGGTCCTAATGGGTTAACCTTTTCATAAAGTTAAATCTACTTAATAAAATAATCACTTGATTAAATAATTAGTGACCATATTTTTCACAATACAGCCTGGTCAGATGCAGATTTCAAGAAAACCACATCATATTATCATAGAGCAGGGGTGTCAAACTCATTTTAGTTCAGGGGCCAATTCAGCCTAATGTGATATACAGTGGGCCGGACCAGTAAAATATATAAATAATAGGATAAGAACTTCTAAATAATGTCATCTCCAAAATTTTCTCTATGTTTTTTGAGTGAAAAAAGTCAAATTCCATAATGAAAATGTTTACATCTACAAACTGTACTTGAACATTACATGAACAAATATGAACAACCTGAAAATTCCCAAGAAAAATAAGTGCAATTTTAACAATATATGCCTTAGTTTATCATTTAAACAACATACAGATCACAGTGAATCTACAAATACACACAACATTTAGTAACAGGCAGAATATTGGTAAAATTCTACATACTTCTCCTAAGATATTTCAGGTTGTTGATATTTTTTTAGATTATTCACATTTTTTGTAAAAGGCTAGTCTGTAAATGTAACCATGTTTGTGTAATTTTACTTTTTTTTCACTAAAACAAAGACAAAAATGTGCAGTTTTCATTATTTATAAATTATTATGATAGTGTTTTACTGATCTGACCCACTTTAGATTAAATTGACCTAAAATGAGTTTAACATTCTTGACTGTTAATATCTTCAGTGTCATTTTTGCATTTCATAAATTCATCCCAGGGGCCAGATGGACCCTTTGGTGGGCCGGTTTTGGCCCCCGGGCCGCATGTTTGACACTGTGTCATACAGTGAACATGAAACCAGGCCACTGACCGTAAAGCTGCTGAATGGCTTGGCGGTCGTCGAGGGACAGCCGGAAGTTGTATACGTCCCCCACGGGACCCTGGTAATATGGCCTCATGATGGACGGATCAGTGGACGAATGAGACAGGCCCAGCGCATGGCCGAACTCATGCACCGCCACTGTGAACAAGTCAGTGGTGCTGCTGTCACCTGAGGAAGTGTTGGTGGATCACATGAACAGAAAATGGAGATTAGATGTTATTGACTAGTCAGCAAATACAAGCATGGATGAATTAACTAACAGGTTAGGGTTAGTGATTACCCATCTATCATCTGTCCAATCATACAATACCTCTAAAGGTCCAGATCTCATGATCATCAAAGTGTGTGTCACCCGCGATATCGCCCCCGCTGGGGAAGAACGCGTGGGCCAGGGTGCCACCCTGTCCGTCAAAAGGGTAGCCGTCGTCATGCAACAAGCGGGCAAAAGACACTCTGATGTCGCCTCCGGTGTTCACCCCCCCGCTGTCAGTTGCCACCCGACGAAAAGTCAAGGGGGCCTCATCACTCCAGGCTTTGAAGGCGTGTTTCAGGATGTTGTCCACCATGGAGCTGGAGATGGAGGAGTATGGGTAGCTGTGGACACTGCAGACCAGAGGAAACTGTATTAATGATGATGATGATGATGATGGTGATGATGATAAGGATAGACATTATTTCAAATGTAAGTAAGAATAAAAGATGAAGGTGAACAAAAGGCAAAAAGAAATCACCAGTTTAAACAGAACACTCCAATATACTGAAGGAAATATGTTTACCAAAAAAGAAAACATGTCACACAATGTACAAACTAGTTCATTGTGGCTCTTTAACAACACTTTATGTCCAAATAGGAGTAGGAAGAAACAAGTTTATCTTGCCCTGTCCTCAATTTTACATGACTTCAGCTAATGTATACAGCCCATATAAAGAAGAGGACAGTCATTAAAGTAAAACCAAGCCCAAAGTTTTGTGACTTATTAGTGTTTGTCTTAACGAAGTTTAGGTTAGATTTTCCCCCTGTAATTGCTCTCTTGCTTTAGCTCTATGATTTTAAGTTGTATAATAATAATAATAATAATAATAATAACACTGGTCAACAACAAATTTATTGTTTAAGTTTTTTGAGCTGATTTAGGATAATTTTGGTGTGCTGAATCCAAAAATCACATTAATTTTGCTCAATCAGGTCAACTTTCTGAACTATGCTACATATTGGCTTTTTAACATTTTTGCTTACATTTATGGGCATTTTCAGCATCATATGATACAAAATTCTTTCATATTTCTCGTAATAAACGAGTTCTGAAGATTTTACTTTTGCCAATTTATGATTAATGTTTTTTTCAATATTACAGGTGAATGAAATGGCTTCGAGTAGAAGATCTTGCAAAAATAAGCCTGACGTATTCTGCTACATCTGCGGTGAATACACCATTGTACCTAACAGGAATCCTGTTAGAAAATGATTTTTTTTTCTCTTAAAACCTATTTTGGGTGAGAACTATATAAAAAATCAACTGATAAAGTCACAAAAATGTAATCAATTTTGTGAGAAGACCAAATTTTTCAAAATCAAATTAGCAAAAAAACCTGACCTGATTGAGAAAAACAGATGTCATTTTTGGATTTAGCGGTGCAAAATGGTCCTAATTCAGTTGAAAAAACCTAGATGACTTGCAAAAAACATTTTTTGTAACCCAGTGTATATAATAATAATAATAAAAAAAAAAAAAAAAAAAAAAAAAAAATAATAATAATAATAATAATAATAATAATAATAATAATAATGACAATAATAATAATAATAATAATAATAATAATAATAATAATACAAAATCCTTCAGTCTCTTAGATTTCCTTGATTTTACGTTTTCTCTTCTTTACCATTAAATTGAATAACTGGCTTGTAGAGGTTCAACCCTATTTACTTCTCTTTTGGCAAGTACAGAACATTCTTTTCTTGTAAGGATTATTCCACCAGCGATGCAGTTCACCAATTCACAAAGACAAAATAGCTCCAATACAAATATATAATTAAAAAAACATTAATTAAACCTGATTACATTACTTACATTAAAACTAAATCTCATAGTACACAACTCACTGGGGGATGTCATCTCGAACTTTTGAAAACATTAGTCAACATTTTCACCATTTTCTGTTATTTTATAGAGCAAGCAATTCATTGATTTGTCAAAAAATAAAAAATAAAAAAAGAATAAAAATCAACTGATTAATCAACGGTAACCAAAAAAAATATATGTGCATACGCTATAGTAATCTGATTTATGATCAATTTCATTGTAACAGATTTTAACAGAGCAATAATTATTATCAATGTAATTTTTCTTATTGGTGGAATATGTAGACCAAAAAAACAATAGGATTTGGATTTTACACAACTTCTTGGGCTGTTTCATGTCGAGAATCAGATGATGTAAATCAAGCTGATTTACTCAACTGAAGCACAAAAAAAGCCTGTTCTCTTAGTAGGAAGTAGGAGTAAGTAGGAAAATTGCCACACTTCCCCAAAAACTAAGTTCCTCTTTAATCTTTTAACCCTAAAACAGTTGTTGGGACCTAAAGTCTTTGTCTTTAATGAAATTCATGGTGCAAAGAAATATTCACCCATAGTCAGTGCTCTGTTCTTAATGATCTACTACACCAGGGCCTATTCCCTTTGTGCTGACATCTGATGAGTTCGATCTTATTTTTCTTTTACTTTGACAGTGCTGTAGTTCTGATTATACTATTTTAAATGTATTATTATGTTTATTGTGTTGTTTTACTTGGTATTTTTATTTCACTGTTTTTAATTGTACAGCTGTTTTATGTCTTCTTAATCTATTCTTGTATTTTAGTCTATCATTTTGCTTTTTTATTCTTCTGTACGACACTGTTTTTAATTGTGCAGCTGCTTTATGTCTTTAATCTATTCTTGCATTTTATTCTTTTATTTTGGTTTTTCCCCTGTAAGTTGCTTTGGAAAAAAGCATCTGCCAAATGCATAAATGTAAATGTAAATAATTATAATCAAAACAATTATGAGCTTTATGGCAATGCACAGGATAGTGATGTTAAGCCAGTAAATATGTACATCTTATTCTCTCCGGTTCTCTCCAGTCTATATTTCATTCATTTAGATTTTGCTTCGGTATCATTTTACACAACAATGATGACAGTCATATCTGAAAAAATAATAGGTGTTTTGATAAAGAAATGACACTGTTATATTTTATATTACTGACTTTGAGCCATGTGACTAAATGAGTTACATGTAGTATTTCTACTTTCAAATTGTAAAGACCAAAAAAAAAAAAAAAAAACCTGACATAAAAGTATCATTACAGAGCTGAGAATAAAGAGCTGGGAAGTTCTGCCAAAGACAGTAATGTGTGGGATCGTAGAGATATGACCTGAATTTATTCACACAAACAGTCCAGTGGATTTATGTGACCACTAGAGGGAGTAGTGAGTCGGCCTCCCATGGTGAGGAAAACTAACACCATGGGTTCTTAGAGCAAAGTATCAGAAACTGACCAGATGGGATGAGAACTGTAAAGCAACTTTTAGAATCAAAGAAACTGACTAAGTGATAAAAGTTAAAAGCACTGTTGTGTTGTGAAGTTTGAATCCAACGCTTATGATGGTATACAGTTATTATGTGATATTATTATCTTTGCTACCGTTTGTTGATTGTTCAGACTAAACTGGACGATTTTGGACGATTCCAAACAGATCTTTAGTGCAGCTATTGACAACACAAACAGTGCAGAAAACAGGTGATTTATGGTTTTACTGTGGTTGTTTTCTGTCTAAAAACAGAGCTAAGCTAATAGAGCATTAATGTAAACTATCAGCTGATGAAGTTTGTGAAGATTGTAAGACACTTTTATTTTAACCGACTGTCAAAATAAGCAGCTGAGATTTTTAGTTTGAAGAAGGAAACTTGATGATACCATAATATAGATGTGTGGAAACCATGTCCTAGGTGAGCTAATGCTAAATGCTAGGTTATTGACACAGTGCAACAGTAAACTTCATCAAACAAAAAAAGTTTACAGTGAAAAAAAGTTTACAGTCATAAGTTTTATTGTATTTCTGTTTTTTTTTATTTTATTGTATTTCAAATTTCATCTTATTTCTTGCACTTCAAAAATTCTATGCATAATCAAATATTTTAATGTGCGCTGCTTTTATTTTATTTTATTGTATTTCTCTCAAATTTCATCTTATTTCTTGCACTTCAAAAATTCTATGCATAATCAAATATTTTAATGTGCGCTGTTTTTTATTTATTTTATTTTATTGTCTTTCTCTCAAATTTCACTTTATTTCTTGATGTATAATCAAATCTTAATGTATTTTATTGTATTTTTTCAATCAGTGTGAATCACTTTGGGCTACAATTTCTGTATGAAAGGTGCTATACAAATAAAGTTTATTATTATTATATTATTATTATTATTATTATTATTATTATATTTTATAAGTGGAACCATTAACCACAACTACAGTGGAGCAGCCTGTCAAGAAAACATAACATATTTTATTAAATAAACAGAAACTATAAAAGTCTGACTAGACAGGCTGGCAAACTGTCAATTAATGCTCAATATAGCAGAGAAAACAGCCCACGACGTACAGAGGAAAATATAACGCACTGCGTATTTTTAATCCCCCTCAGCCAAATGTAATGAAAAATTCTGTTGAAAGTTGCTGTCCTATAATTTACATTAGATTGTCTTTGTGTAAATGTGTGCAGATATATCAATGCATTCTTCAGATAATGCGATTATGTCGTTGAAAGGAAATGTTGCCATTTGACCTTGAAAAAGTAAGTCAAGGTCACCTATTTTCAGTAGGCTTCTGCTCCATGCCAAGATGCATCCACAGTATAAATGTGTGCAGATATTTCAGGGCATTCTTCAGATCATGTGATTACATCGGTGAATGGACAGACATACAGACAGAGGACAAAACGATTACAATACCCCTTCAGCCTGACGTTGGCCGAGGGGTAAAAATTAAGGATGGACCAGATCACTTATTAGAGATTACAAATAAAACTAATGAGAGAAGAATCACTCCTGGAAAAAAAATTGAGTGTTTTTAGAGCGAAGTTCAGTGTAAGAGTATGAATGTGAGAGTGAACGAATGATGAATCAATAATGTAAAGCTCTTTGGGTGCCTTGAAAAGTGCTATAAAAATCCAACCCAATCCATTATTATTATTATTATTATTATTATTATATTATATTATTATTTATTATGCAAGCCTGAGTGTCCACTTTTTTAAAACATGCTTTTACTGGAGATAATATCCTAATTTTATCTTATTTTTTGTTTTTATGTACCATTTAAATTCTCCTATCTTCTGTGTGTTAGTTACTACTTTGTATTTTATCAGTTTCTTTTGTGAAGTACTTTACATCCTTCCTACATAAAGATTATTATTAACATTATAATTACAGCTTTAAGATACTTCAGTATTGGCTTCACGCTGGAGCTGAAGTCTTAAGCCCTTGGTCTACACCGTCCATTTCCTGCTATTATTATTTTTTAATGTTAATATACTGCTTGACTGGCTACATAATGAAAACTATAAAAAGAAATCTGGTAAACCTGCAGCAGCTGTGAATGATCTACAGTCGTAATGAGTCATATGTGACAGGAAACACACCTCCATGTGAGATCTTTCTTATGCCATTTAAGGCCAGACAGAGCATATCGTTTCCTCCTCCTCCTCCTCTTCAGCATGTCCTCACTCCCCACAATATCAGGCAGAGAGCATCGTGGCTTGGACATGAGATCTAGAGTTTCTTGATCTGGTGGGAAAATGACCACATACATTATGTTGAAACACAAGTGGTAATCACAGGATGGCTGCAATCTCATGTGATGCAGGATATGTTAAAGTCTAAAAAAGTGCATTTTCTTACCGATCCTCCCCGTCTCTGGGATACCACCGAATCTCTGCATGACCCGAATGGCTTTCTCAATTCCCTCCTTTGTCTGTAATTTGCTTGTGCGTGGGTCTGGAGGTGGAAGGTAGCCATACCTGCTCAGCCAATCCTGGGCAGAAAACATGGATATTTAGTCTGTGGTTTCTCAAAAACAACTGACACCAACTGACACCACAATAAAATAAAACAGTTTCCTTTTGTGACACATCCTGTTGCTGTCATTTCACCGTTAAAACCTCAAAACCGTAAACCAAAATGTGAAATACCAGTGTCTCAGTAATGTAAATATACACTCATGTCACATATACACTGTCTCATGATTTCAGTCGATGCAAGGTGACAGGATTTGTTCTCTTCAAATGATTACATACTTGGTGCAGAAGTTCAGTAAGATCGTTCAAAACCAGCAAAAATCAGGTCTTCTGAAACCAGGCTCCACCCTGCTTTACACGGTTGACAGGAAAAGGTGTGCATAGCCCCTTAACTGTTGACTTTGGTGAGGTTTACACCATAAAGTAGGCTCACACAAAGGTCATTTAATGCTCTACACAGTCCTTTCTCCTATACCAACCATTTTCAATAATTCTCCCATTTTCATATTTTGACTAATAATATTTTACATTGAGCAGATTAGCTTATTTCCAGGTAAAGCCAGTTCTATAACATCCTTCATTCAGATTCAACATACAGAAACTTAATTTTTTTTCTCTTCCAGATTTTCAGAAAGAGAACTAAAACTTTAGTTTTTGCTCACATGACATATGATGTACACACGTGTGGTGTTGCGCAAATATATGACCCATTTATAGATTTATTTGAGGAAATGCGATTATCCTTTAAAAAAGCCATTGTAATGAATTCACTACAATAGTGTGTATGCTGATAAAGTAATGCATATTCAGGGCTGTTTATTTTCCTCAGTCATTTAGACTGATGGAAAAACTTTCTAAATTATGCATAGGATGTCTTCTGTCTGAACACAAATCTATGCCCTATACCATTATACTATGTGTGACACTCGTCTTAAAATCTTCAAAGACCTGCTCGACCACTGGTGACCAAAAAAAAAAAAAACATCTACTGATCTAAAATTTCTAATCACTTTTGAACCATTAATTTGATCAATACATATAAACAAGTAATAAAATGCAGTTTCTAAGGTTTTCAGATTTGATTCATTTGGACATTTACAGTGAATATGGAAACGGTCATCGTCAACAACACTGATTCACCAATAAAACCCATGTAATCTGATTAATGACAGTGGTTGTAGACGCATTGTTTTATATTCAGTTAATATATATTTTGCTGAAAAAGTTAATTTTGTTTCAATTTTCTCCATTTTGATATAACAAAATTTGAAATGATCTTAAGCTCTACTTAAATTTACTCCAATCAGTAAATTAAATATAGATAAACACCTGAGTTTCACTGAAAAATGCGGAATGCAGAAGACAATATCATAATAAATGATGATAAATAAATTAGAAAAAGTTAAACACAGAAAAAAAAAAAAAAAATCAATGTCTTTAAGGGTTAGTGTAAAGGTATGCTGACAAATGTTCAGTTTGACTCACATTTTTAACCTTAAAATACATGACATTAAAAGGAAAATTATTGCAATAAGTTTTTTTAACAAAAAAAAAACTAATCAATAACCAATTTTATGTTGACCATAAAGACATTGATAGAGTCATTTTGAGATCAACAAAATGCTCTAGATCCATGTTAACATCCAACACTTGTAGTTCCACATGTTTTGGTGCTTTTGTACTCACCACTGCTCTGCTGTACTGTTGTTCTTCAGCTGATGTGCTTCCCGTTAAGATCAGAACAATCCACATCAGAGCCAACTCCATCCCCATCACTGCAAAAATCCGCTCCATCTCTGTGGAAGTATCACAAAACTGGGTTCTTTCACTTCTCCAATCGCTGCACCCTCCTTCCACCCCTCCCCAAAGCCCCCAAATAGAAAAGAAAGAAGTAAAGAATGACACAAAGCTCACCGTTGTTTGCGTCTGCTCTGTGGTCCTCCTGGGACTAGGCTGGGCTCATCGATCAGTCAGCTGTGTGTCTGCCTTCCCTCAGTGCAACATGTCCAGCCTTCAGGGGTGAAAACTCATCACCGCCTCCACGCATCTCTGAACACGCACCGGTCATTGAACGCAACACAAGCGCATCCACTCTGCACACAGGTCAACGGGATCATCTGAAAAGTGTGCACCCCTGTTATCCTCCTCCATCCGGGTGAATATTAGACACGTTTTTATGAAACTAGCTAAACTCGTCATAGCTTGATACCACTTTGCAGCGTAGTAGGGGAGACCGGGTCTGGTTGTAACACTGAGTGCGTTTACATTCACACTAAAACTCTGATCACCATCCGATTTCTGGAGTTATCCGATTATTCACGAAATCATGTAAAAACATAATCTGATATGCCTTATCATCTGATAATAGACTGAAAAGGAAGTGCATGTAAATATGTCAGATGGGATTATTGTATTTACTTGATTTACTCCCAGTTATCAGATTTTTATGGTTATGTAAATGGACTCTGAAACATGTCACAAAAAAGAAAAGAAAAGAAATCATCTCACATCAGAACACCAAATAAATAAGTACATAAATAAAAAAAAAGAAAGAAATGATGAATGAATTAATTCATTCATTAATTTTGGTAGAAGTTTAAAAGAGACCAAAAGGATGTACAAAAAGAGAAAAATGACATGAAAAAAACTCACTGGTGTTTACAACATTAATTCAGTATAAAGACAGTGAGTGCAGTTTGAGTTCTTGTTTGACAGATATGATAAAAGATAGAAATTGTGATAAAAAAAACATATATATTTAACTTGAAAATATACTTATGTGAGTCAGACAAAACACTGGAACATTTCAGAACTGTTTTAGCAACAAAATAAACTCTGAAGATCAAAGAAAATATGTATCATAATAATATATATTGTGATTATATAAATATATCACTAGCAGTAATATTTATTGCCCAGTTCTACCTGTAATTAATTTGCATTTGAGTGAGAGCCCTCAAAATGTTACACAAGGATGGACCGATATATAGTCTGAAGTCAAGATGTCTTGATAACGTTTCACCGATGGCAGTGGTTAACCCTCCGGTATCCGGGTGCGCCTTTTAGGCACACTTTGCACTTTGTGTTAAAAAACTTCATATTATTTTTCACAATTTAAATAAGGTTAGAATTCAAAAGGTGTTCATTTTTGCATGATCTTTAAAATTCTGGCCACCAACTAAAATTTGCACAATGTAAACAAAAGAAAATTACAAGACAAGCATCTGTCTCCCAAGTGTGCCTAAAACGCACTATTTCTTCCATTTGATATGTATGATTAGGGCTGATCTTGATTTACAAAAATAAAATCAAATTAGAGCAGAAAGATAAATCAATATATATTTAATAGTTTGATTTATAGGTGTGCATTTTACACACATTTGGTGGCAGATGCTAGTATTTTTGAACATTTGGCCTAGTGCCAAAAATAATGAGGCAAATTAACCAATGTTGTAGTTAATCATTGACATATGCCAGGCTGCAAAAATCAGATAATATGTGATCCACTTTTTATGTAGTATATTGAAAAAATATATATATTTTTTGTGTTTTTTGCATCTAAAAAAATGGTTTGTTTACATTACAAACATGACATTTAGGGTTAAAAAATGTGACAGTTATTGAGTATTTGGTATTTTTATTTATGGCTCAAGTTGATGAAATAGAAAAAAGTGTAAAAGAATTAAAACAAACTGAATGAATTTTTTTTTTTTTTCACATTATTCCACAAGTGTGCCAAAAAGGCACACTTGGTGCTTAGTAAGGTCCTTGCTGGACGGGATACCAGAGGGTAAATATTTACGAGTTGTGTTATTTTAAAGGTTTTTTCATTAGAGTTAGCTTTAGCATTAGCACTTAGCACATTAGGAGCAATGAGCTGCCGTTGAAGGTGCATGACAGTCAACTCCAGATCTCAGTTGTATCTTGGACTGACAGGAAATTTACCATATGCATACCTGTATTTGATGGTGGGGGCACAGAGAGTTCAGGAAAACTCAACAAAGAAAGATCCTGGTCTGACTCTGAGTCACATACTCAACTTTCTGGCTGTGTGTCAGAAGTGCTGACCACCACTGTGCCACTCAGATATATGGTGTTCCTTGGAGTGCAAATGTGCTTTATTTCCTCTAAGTCATTTTTGTCTTTAAAGAAGTGTCTGTTCAGAATCTTCACATTCACCATGTAGGATCAGAATCTCCCCATGTAGACATACCCAGTCTGCCCTCATCATTTAAATGTTTTCACTTTTCATAGACCACAGTGGTTTTGGTTATGGTATTAAATTATACATTGAACTCAAATCAATGAACCATAAATGCTGCTGTTATGCCCATAGAAGTAATTGAGGTCTTATACAATCTTTGACTCTGCATTTATAAATATTAATAAATTGTTCACATGGTCAGCCACCTTTTCGATGAGGTACATTTTCCAGCTGTGTATTTGTGGACTTAAAAACAAATGCTTAAATGGATATATGACCATCTCTGAGAAGATGTTCTCATTGGATTATTGTATCTGTCCACGAAAGAAAGCCCAAACTAGTTTATTTGTGTTTCATATACTCTGTTAAACAAATGCAGAGTATCACATATCAGCCTATCAACACACATGAATATCAATATCAAGACTGAGTAAAATGAGCGGGAAATGATTCAAAAGAAGCACCAGGGTCTGTTTCATCAGTAGGTAGTTTGCCAGTGTTGCTGATCTAACTCTGTAATGTGTACAATACATTTAAGGGAAACTGATGATGCAGCATTTAGTTGGAGTACATCGGCATCTCACATAGCATCTTACAGCCCCATTATGCTCGTGGGTCTGTGCTCATTCTCTCTGCAAAGTATCAGTGGTATTATCTTTCTCCTCCCTCAATCCCTCCTCCCCCTCTGCCTCCTCTCTCGTCTTTAATTTCTGTCTATCCTCCAGGGTCCAAGTGAGTCATGCCATTAGCAAAAAATGCTGCCCTGCTAATGGTCATCCAGTTTCCGTACGTCCACTTCACATTGCCGCACCAGTGGAACAACATGAATGGGGATTTTTATGGACGCGCCTTTATGAAAATGTGTGAAAGCTGGACAATCGTATTTCTTATTTCTAAATATAGCATCACAAATAAAGACAAAGTGTATATTCATGACACACAGTTTTATTTTCATTAAAGGGATCCAAGGCCTTCACAAAAGGGTTGACTCTTGGTAGCTATACAGTACTAACACAACACACACGGCAACAACAGAACCAACACGGAGGACTTAATGTGAACAAGTGAAAAGACAAATAAATAAGTTGATAATTAGACAGTTCATATGAGATTGAACTGAGATGCATCAACAGAACCAATAGTCAAGAGGAACGTGAGCAGAGGTTCAAACCCTGCAAAGTACAGCAACAGTTCTGTACAATACTTTATTCGTTTCTGCGAGTAGCTGATTGTCTAGTGGCTTATTTTGGTCATGCACAGTTAAAAATGCGATTGCTATTGTATGCACAGTGTCACAGTTTTCCACTTGGATCTCCTCTTCCTCCAGCTTTGATTGTCAGTGTCTGCATTTGATGGTTTGAAGGCAGTTTTTTTTTTGGTTGATGTGCAACGATGCTTGATTGTCACTAGCTGATGGATATGTTTTTTAGTGGTATTAAAGAAAAAGAACCTGCCAATCCAAGACTTTTACTGCTTAATTCTGTCACGGATATGCTTCTATTATTAATAGATTTAATAAAAAACAATGACATTGTATCTATAACAAGAAAAAAATAAAGTTGCTTTATTGTAGCCTTTGGCAAGAATCTTTAATACTTGGAAATGTGTATTTTCATGTTTTGTTTAGTTTATCAGATGATATGATACTAATATCAGTACAGTGCCTCCCTAATTATTTACTAATAAATTTGTGCTTTCATGATGATTCGAGCCCACAACAAGCTACATTCTTCCTTCTCACAACCTCTTGCAATATTCCAGTTATCTTCATCATACACAGATGTCTGTACAAAAATACGCAGTTCAGTCTCAGTGTAGCGTTGCTGGCAGGATAGGCAGGATTTTACACTTTTTACGGTACATCTTCCATTTTAGTAAAAGTGATTGCCTTGAGCAAATCTAAAATCTTCACAGTAGTTTATAGCCTCACACAGCTTTATGCTTAGGGAACAAGCTATTATCACAATATCATAGAGCTGCTCAAGTAACAAGAAACTGTGGTTACACTTCACAGTACAAACACTGCTGCATTTACTTAGTACCACTGGATCACATTATGACATGTAAAAGACTAGAGTTAAATCATGATCTGCCAGGCAACATGACCTAATTGCTGGTTTTATGTAAACAGTGATAGATTTAAGTTTACTTAATTAACACTAGTAGCCTAATGCTTCTTTTTTGGATCAAGTACAAGCCAAAACATATGTTACAATAAAATAATACAAAAGTAGACCCTCAACCTTCGATAAGTGTGGGATTTCCACACAAACAATAACCTAAACCTGGTTTTTAGCCTCCTCTAATCCTGACTCTATTGTAATCCTAAACACACCTCAGCCTGCTCCTATTCTGATACTGACCTCACCCCTACAATTAGCACACTATCCCAAAATAATATGGCAATCTAAGCAAATACCAGTTGACCAGAGTACCGTCAGTGCAACCAAAGCTGCTCTTGGCTGAATTTGTAAACATTAATGCATATCGGGGTCTGCAACTCATCCAGGCCCACCTATACAGTAGCTCAGTCCCCGTGCTTCCTTAAACCCCGTGTGTCCCCCATATTGTTTCTTGACACTTTATTTTTTTTTTAAAAAAACATGCCTTTTTTTCCTTCTCGGTTTTGTCTTGCTGTTCAGCAGTGATGTCTGTCGTTCACTGTAATCTGGCCCAGTACTGACCCAGGTCTGACTCATTGCTCTGCTGCTCAGCTCCTGGAACCTGGACCGCACTGAACCCCAGGTGATATGAGACCTGGATGTGGAGGATAGAGAAACACAGAGCTGGTTTATCATAACTGTTTTTTCCTATATTCTGAGGGGTTTTATCAATCAGCATGAGATTCTGACGGTCTTACCAGTGTTGGAGTTGGCTGAGGGTGGGGTCTGCAGATGAGGGGAGGAGTACGCTGATGAGTCAAAGCTGCGTGGGGCAGAGGGGGATGGAGGCAACATGCAGGAGTAAGAGGAGGCCGACTGAGGAGGAATAGACTGAGAACAAACAGATAAATGCAAGAAGAGAAAAGGCATATGTTAGACTGACTTAAAATAATATAGCATACTGTCCTTTACAGTAGAACAGACTCTGAACATAAGAACTGTAGACAGTTTATACCAGGGGTGTCAAATCAGGTTGTCAAGGGCCGATCCTGCATGTTTTAGATGTATCCCCTCTTCCAACACACCTGATTCAAGTGATAAGCCTATCATCGAGCTCTGCAGAAGCCTGATAATGATTGTCAGTGTGCTGAGAGGGGACATATCTAAAACATGCAGGATACCGGCCCTTGAGGACTGGAGTTGGACAACCCTGGTTTATACTGTAGGGGCAGATGCAGACTGACGGCATGGCTTCAGTTGACCACATGGAGGTGCTCAAGTAGCGCTGTATGTAAAAGCAACAGGAGACGCAGTATTCCACCTCACAAAATGATTTAAACTTGCTTTCTGGTCATCATGTGAGGCTTGTCGGCACATTTTTTCTTCTTCCATGATGCACATTATTAGAAGAATTTTGATCCATGATTAGGTAATAATCATCTTCACTGACGGTAATGCATAGAAGAGACCATTTAAGACTTAGACATTGAACATTAAAATGGATTGTAATTTCATTTTCAGAAAATAGCTAAGTCTGCTTAAAACCACAGGTCCAGCAACTTTACAATATAAAAAGCCTTTTTTTGACACCCCCCTCTCCCTCCCAAAAAAAAAAAAAAAAAAAAAAAAATCAAAACTGTGTTTTTACCATGATGTGGTGAATGTAGTTATGATCAACTGGTATTTTAACTTTACATTTCCATTACAATAATGCAATGTTTGGTTATGAAATTATAAAAATAAAGTTAAAAAATGTTGAGATTGTATTATTTTTATCAGGGGTGCTATGTCCAAAACACAAAACTAATTCATTGTTCATGGAGGAAAAAATCCCCTGACATGTGTGACATGTAAAACATTGAAGTAAATGAAAAATTGAGTTTGTGCTGTTGTGTTGGTCCTAACGGAGCCTATGACACATATTATGGTTGATAATAAATTAGAAATTGTTTATTTTATGGCTACAGATGGGACAGTGTAAGATGACTTCCAAAACTGGTGGCAAAAGATTCAAAAGTAATGATTTCCTCGCGATATGTTCCTTATGTGTTTGACCAAAAACAGGCTAAAGATCCACCTTCAAGTTCATGAGCCACGGGTTGGAGACCCCTGACCTAAACCTGGTAAGTCATGCTGACTATTTGTGTGTCTTCTTGACATTAAACGTTGTCATGTAAAACATAATTTCAACTATTCTTCAAGTATGCAGCTATAGTTTTGAGATATGACCATCTGTTTAAAAATAATTCCTCCAGTCTAGAAAGAAATGCCCTGTTGTAGTTCAGTATCCATTTAAAAGCCCTGGAAGGGAAGGGAATGAGACCAGTAAAAGAATTTTCAAGGGAAAATATCCCAAGATTAACAGAGTGCTTTTGTTGCTTTTTATTTCTTAAAAATTCAGTATAAAATGAACATTCAATGTGCTTTTGTCTGACTCTTTTCTCTATTTTTAAGCTCTCTGAATGTGTTATTATTATGTAATTTGCTTCTTTTCTACCTTATCTGGACTGGAATCATAATATGAAATACAAAATAGTAATAGATCGTGTTGTTTATGTTGTTTACCAGTATTAATATCTGCAACCTTATATCATTTATTTCCACTTTCACAATGTTCTCAGACCCTGAGGTGGAGTAAAGCGGCTAATAAAGTGCTTATTCTCCAGGATGAGGGCCTGCTGCTTCGGTGAAGTATTTAAGGTGCTAATGAATGATGAATGATGAATGTCCAACCTGGACTCCAGATGAGAACACTGGACAGGGAGCTGTAGCGTGGCAGGGAACGACTCAGCCTGACTCAACATGGACCCTGGAGAGGACACACACACACACACACACACACACACACACACACACACAAGCACATTTACACAGTGTGATGCGAATATCTCCTTCTTGCAGTGGAAATGTTGTAATATAGATGTGCCCTAATGGAGAAACTCTAATGGTTTCCTGCCTGAAAATGTCAAGCATCGCAGCTCTGAGGTTTATAATTATCAACTGGTAAAATGTCTGCCAAGGAATATATAAATCATAAAAACCATAAATAAACTGTTGCTTTAAGTATCACTGATGTGCTGCATGAATAAACTAACAAACACTAGATTAATATTGTAAGAAATGATATAATGATTGATCTGACGTACAGGGGGCTGCGTTTACCTGAACTGCTGCCGTGCTGTTGATGATAGACAGATGTGTTGAATGAAGTGGTCAGAGGGGCTTGGCTCTGTGAACAGGAAGTAACACCCCCTGACCTCCTTTGATTGCGCAGCTTCTCCTCCCTCCTCCATTTGGCTCTTCGGTTGGAGAACCACACCTGTCAATCAAAGCGATCAGTCAAGCCTGTTCTTCAGCAACACGCCCGTATTTTAATTAGGAAAAACAAGCAAACATGTCTGTTGTGATTTATCAGGCTGAGCATCAGGGTTTTCACACCAGAAAAACCTCAACTGACACCGGTTCTTTTACCTGTATCCTGGCCTCTGGTAAATCAATTTTGTTCGCCAATCTCTCCCTCGCAAAGACATCTGGGTAATGTGTCCTTTCAAACTCTGTGGAAGATATTAACTAATGTCAAACACAACATTGTGAGTCTTAATCCAAGGTGGCAGGACAACTGGAAAGCAGCTCGCTTGATAACTCTCGCTGCACTATGTTAACATGTTTTGGATTAGTCTGCGCATCTGTCTTGGTACTACAAAAAAATTACTTGAAATAAATTTTTAATGACCTTTAATTCATTTATTTATCCATTTATTTAATTACCTTTCTATTTTGTAACAGACATCATCCCATTTCCGGCTTAATATCAGCCTCACTAATTATCTTTCCATGAAATATACAAATGCAGGAAGCTCAGATGTATCCTTACAACCATATTTGAAATATTTATCTGTTGCACTTTGTATAAATTATTTATCATCATGGAACACGCAGAAAGTTGAAATGAAAGGATTCAAGTTGAGAAGCTTCCTGAGCACTTTCCAAAGTGGGTTGACTAAAACTAAACTGAAGAAAACTCCTTATGGATTTCATTTTGCCATCATTTCCTATATATGTGCGTCTCTATCAGTTTGACTATTTAGCATACAGAGCTGCCATATTAAGCTGACACGAGGCCTTGATGTAAGCTACTTTCTGGCTCAGTGGTTGCTTGAGCTTATATAAATGAGACTTTGCGTATGACTATCATTTCTCATTGTGGCAGTTAATTTATAGTTGACAAACTGCTGACATTTTTGGTGTTGACAAGTTGAAACGAGAATATGCCTCACCCCTTTAACTGACAGTCTGAGTCATCCAGATGAACCTTAAAGTTTCAGGTCTTCCAATGAAGATGTGAATAAATTTAGATCTGCACTTTTGATGTTAAACATACTGATTAAGTGTCAACATAGCGATAAATAAATCTGTTAACTGTTTGTTTGTGATGGAGGTGGTTACACTGCATTGCAGCAGTAATGTTGTTTTTTAAACATATTGCTGAACATATTTATTAACACATTACCAGTCAAGTAAATAACTAGAGAATAAACTTCACACTGGTAACACATGATTAATGAATCCATATTGCACAAAGACAATACACAGTGACTGTTAAGTTAAGTCTGTCTTGCAAATTGTTATAATTGGCTTGGTTATAATTGGCGTCTATGTCAACACATGATTGTTATTGTGCTTTGGCTGTGCACTGAGGTCAGTGTACCTCATTAATGTCATTTGCACAGAGTGACCACAGTGATACATTTCCACTCGGCTGCACAGTGGACATTGCGTCCTTATTTAGCTCAAGGGCCCGCTGCAGCCATATCCAGTCAAGAGTGGCTCTCTGATCCCCCTCAGTTGATATCAGCCTACGAGGGCCAGATCCCACTGCATAATACAACCACTGTAATGATGCATTAGCAAAACTCTGCCTTGCATTAATACTGGAGGCGTCTTGGAGCAGCTTGAGGATGTTTGTGGAGTTAAATTCCATTCATGAACGTGCATGCATTTCCTTCAAGAAATTGATAAAATCTTGTCTTTCTGCAATTTTTTTAACTGTTTTAAATCAATAGGTAGCCTCAAAACATGGTATACACCTTGATTTTGTGAGAACTTGCATACAGTGTGGATAAAATCACATATTTATGCCCCCTGCCAGTTACCAAAAAAACTGCGAACAATGTGTAAAGACTATAATCCAATAACAAAGGTGTTGGCAGGGGGAAAAGCAGCAAGACAAGCTGCGTCATGACATACACTGGTCTTGCTTGCGCCCATGCAGTGCCGTGATTGGCTGGAAAGCAAGAGAGCCCTGTGCGTGCTTGCATGGCCTGACCTTTCTCCAGAGCCTCGATCTGCTCCTGTGTGAAACTGGTCCTGTTCCTCTGCAGCTTCCTCTTGAGCTGCAGTCTCAGCTGAGACTCCTCACCCTCGTCCCTCTCCACGGGGACTCCTCCCCCTCTACCCGCTCCTCCTCCTGCTTCTCCTCCCATGCTGCCCTCCGTGTCCAGCAGACAGCCCTCAGACACTGGCAGAGGGGAAGGTGACAAAAGAGATGTGTGAGCGACAACAACATTTCTAGAATGGAAAGTCACAATTTAGTTTAACAGACAGTCAGACATTGAAATATGAGGAAGACCGCAATGAGTTGGTGAGAAAACCACAAGTGCCAGGGTATTCTAGTTAAAAAATTTCATGAGATTTAACTAACACTGATGTAAAAGCAATGACGTGTTCTCAAAATATTCCCTTACCTGTGCTGTGTTGTGTCTGTACACTGGTGGGATCATGGTACCAGTTGTTAGGCCCACTCCAGTTTGAGCCACTCTGCAGGTTCAGCATGGTTAACTTCTCATACATACTACGAGTGTCCAAACCACCATGAACAGAAATAAAGGAGTCCCGTGTTGTGTCCGCCCCTGTTTACTGTCACCTCTGGGTCCTCTTTTCTGTCTTCGGTCTTCCAGTCCCTCTTCCTTGGTGTGGGGGTGCGAGTTGGGGAAGGAGAGAAGAAGGAGGGGTTCATATCGCATGAGTTCACACATGGTCGGCATTGTGGTGAATTAGCTTCATGATGACAGACAGAAATGGAGTTAGTTACATGCCCGCTGTCGTAACGTGTGTGTGTTATACATTGGTATGCTAGTATACCATGGGGAGCTAAGATACATTAGAACCCACTCTGAAAGCCATGACATTTATTATGCTACTTGCTTTTAGCTCTATCTTTGCTAGTAAATGCAAGCATGCATACACACACATATGCATGAAACCAGCCTTTATAAAAGCACATAAAGTGGTATTAATGTGCGCACATTGCAGCTTAATGAAAAATATCCACCATTCAAAATCTTAACCAAGTATTTTGTGGCTTTAAGGGGTAAAGAATGTCCAAATACATTCTGGTCTGCCTTAATAAAAATTATCGTGGGATGAATAAAACCTTCTCTGTTCTAGTCTCTCACTCTTGACTTGTGTTGAAATATCTCTTTTAGGAATTAGACATGGAAAGCTGGGTCAGATCTCACAAACTCCTGCTGCAGCACAATGTCAAAGGTCAGACTTCATTCATTAGGCGAAGCAGCCCCATTACAACCATCTAACCAAACCGATTTTCCATGAAATTCCGTGAATTGTTTTACACATACTGTTGGCAGCATTGAAACTTGTCGTCAATTACTAAGCATCCTCTGAAGTCCATATTATCGAAATGATCCGAGCATATGACCGTACACAGAAACCAGTGGAGATGTTGGAAAGATAGATTTTTGCAAACTTACCGAGTGTCCAGGTGTGATGACGCAGGGTCCTGTGTGTTACTCTCCTCTTAGACCTTTATTCCCCTGTTCCCCCCCACGTCCCTTGTTCTCCAGCTTTGTTGACAATACTGTGTGTGTAAAGGAGAGTGTAGAAGAGAGATGGAGAGAGTTAGACAGGGTGAGAGAGAGTGAAAGAGGGAGGGGGGGGGGCTCTGGAGAGAAATGCGTCTGCGGGCACTCTTGTCCTCCAAGCGATGGAGAGAGAGAGAGAGAGAGAGAGAGAGAGAGAGAGAGAGGAGAGAGAGAGAGAGAGAGAGAGAGGAGGAGAGAGAGAGAGAGAGAAAGAGAGAGAGGGAGCCACCGAGGGGTGACAAAGTGAGTCAACATCAGTGTCAAGTTTGAACTTAATGCCAGCAAGAGGAGGAGGGGAGGCCGAGAGAGTAGAGCATAAAGCACAGATAATGGAAAGATAGAGGATGATAAATAGATGAAGGAATTCAATTTTAGCCATAAATTGCACATAAATATTTAGCACAAAAAATAGCTAACTTTATTCTTTTTTTTTTTTACACTAAAGTATATGAAACCAGAGAATAAGACTGAACTGAGCTGAACCTTTGCAATTAGGGCCTCATTTTATTGATCCCTTTTGGATAATGAAACAGGAAGAATCACTGTGTTTAAAAAAAACCCACAAAATTCTCCACATGCATCAGCAAATTTCAAGAAAAAAATACTATTAAGAGTAAATTGTATCATAAAGATATTAAAATGTGGCTAAAACATAGAGTACATTTTTTAATCAATAGTTTGATGGTGTTTAGCTCACAAAGTCATTACAGAATAATGATAAACAAATGTTGTAGAATGTGAGTTATGACTAGATATGAATATTATTTGCAGTGTTATTAGGCTATAGACTATTAATCATGTAGTAATCTATTTTAAAACAGTATATTACTTTTTGTGTGGTATGTAAAATGCTATCATGTTATAGATGTAAAAATAATGGAACATATTTAATATTTTAGATATCAGATAAGTTTAAGTGAAGGAAAATTATACTTATTGATTAATCATGATTTTGCTGGCTTATGTATGTATCACAGAGCTATTTAGGTGTGAAAACAATGGTAAACTACTGCAAATAAATGAATTGTAATTGTCTTTACTCAAAAATGAACAAATGTTATGATTTTACAAGAGCCACAGGTTTGTTGAGGATTCAAAATAACTTAATTTAATGTACAATGTAACACAGGATTCACAAATAACCGTTTTTGACTAATGCAATTTTACATATATATTCTCTGCAACTGTCAATCAGCAATGTTAGATAACATAATCACATGTGTCACCTTATCATGTTTTTTTAGGCCTCCATGGCTGTACAGGTGCTGTAGGTGAGCAGGTAAAGTTACCTCAGCCTATTTGTTTGACACAAGGGCTAAAATAATGCAAGGAGTTTAAGTTTCAGCTTTGCTCAGAGCGCTATAAAGCTACCTGTATTGTTCCCTGAGCTCAGAGGTATTGTTGTCTGCTATAACACACTGAGCTTAACGCTACGGGACAATAAACAAAGGCATTGTCTGGCCCCAGAACAGGTCAGGGGAGCGCCATACTGAAACCACCTCAGTGATAGATACATGAGGGTCTGATGTGAGGTGTAAGTAATGACGCAGGTATGACGGTACGTATGGTAGAGTCAAAGAGTGAGGGCAGAGTAGAAACCAGGGGTTTAAATATATCTCTTTGCAGCGGAAAGGAGAGATAGAAGATGGAGGAAGGCAGAGGAGAGAGATAGAGAGAGTGAAGAGGAAGTATGTGACTTTGGGGTGGGTGTAGGGGCTTGGGGATGGGGAGGGTGCCAGCTTGTTTTATTTCCGGTTGACAAGACTTTGCGCTCCCTTTCTCTCTGTCGCTCCCTCTCTCTTTCATACTCTGCTATTCTTTCTCCGCTGCCCCCATTGCTCTGTCTCTCTGCCCCCTCTTTCTCTGTTACTTTCCTCCGAGACGTGCCTTGGAGAAAGGAGAAGACTTGACAAGTTCAAAGGTAAAAAGGAGTAAGAACAGTGACTGAAGATGCATTTGGATCTTTTACTTATAAGAAAAGTATTGGTAAACTATAAAAACTCTTGTAGTAGACAGAAATACAGATGTTATAACATAAAAAAAAACAGTAAAATAACTCATTTTTTGATGTATTTATCATTATTTACTACATTTATCACTTATCCTTTAACATATAAACAGCACATAAACTGGTGAATTAAAACAATGGCTATTTTTAGCTCCCTTACTGAATAAGTCAATCAATAATGAGGCATCATATGTTTTTAATGAACAATATCAGTATGTACTTATCTACTAAGTCATTTTCATATTTTATTTTAAGATGGAAAAGCGAGATATATGAAATTTCTTTTTGGAATATCACAAAGTGGACACTTTGAAGTACTGGAGCAATTGTACATTGAGTGTCCAAACTGCTTTATTAATTTCAAACTAATCCTAAAAACAAACTCATCCAATCCCACCCCCACTTGTTTTCTCGCTGGATACCCTTTTGTCTTATTTTTATTCAGAAATCATCATTACGTCTTATTGTGTTCCAGTTGTGTGAACGTGGCTTAACCTATGTGATCCCTATGTGCTGAGTGCAATAATGTGTGTGTGTGTGTGTGTGTGTGTGTGTGTGTGTGTGTGTGTGTGTGTGTGTGTGTGTGTGTGTGTGTGTGTGTGCGTGCGTGTGTGTGTGTGAGACGACGCGTGCTTCACTGCAAAGATTCATGTAGCTCCAGGACATGCATTTTTTTAGTGCATCTTGTTAGTTCATTCCTGTCACCTCTCTCTCTCTCTCTCCCCCTCTCTCTCTCTCGCCATCCCTTGCTTTTTCAGCGCTGAAGGGGGGATGGGGAAGGGGTGGTGAACAGGGTGGGAGGATGCGAGGCTGGAGGGAGGGGGGCAGCGGCGGTGGAGGCAGTCACCATGGTTACAATGCCATGACAAATATTCATCAAGTTGTTAAAATAAAAACAAACGGGAGTGCATTATAATTGCTCTTACTGACTGGATCCTATAATGTGCTCATATATTATGACTGAGAGGACAGGAGCGGAGGGGGCTCGCACACAAAAAAGACCCTGTTGGCGGTAAAAGTGAATATTTGGTGACCTGCAGGCATATGCGTGTGACACACAGGCTCACTCATAGTCGTACACGCTTTAGACTTTTTTGCGTACAACTTTTTATTTTTCCATTACCTGTTTATGGAATTCCCTGTGAGTACTTTCGTGAGTCTCTTCTCTCTTTTCTCTTTGTCCCTTCATCTCTCGCTCTTCCTTTGCTGTTGTGTAGCCCCAGGCGATACTGTGATGTGTCCTCCCTCTGTCCCTCCCTCCCTCTCCCTCTCTCTCTGTCCCTGTCACCTTCAATTGCTCTGTGAAACTAGACACACTGCCTGCGGCGGGGAGGGAGGGAGGAGGGGAGGGAAGGAAGGAAGGATAGAGGGAGGAGAGGAAAAAGAGATAGGGAAAAAGAGAGACAGACAGCTTTATAGACACACAGAAGGAATAAACATTTAGTGTCATGTTGAAAAAACACTAGATAAATGCTGTCCACATGTGCAGCAAACTCTAAAAATAACCACTATTTTAGGGCCGGAATCTGGTCAAAAACAACACAGTTTAGGACTGGACACAGCAGGGATCGTAGACAGCTTACACACACAGACCTATACAAGTTAGGGCAGAGTTTGACCTTTGACCTAGTATCCTCATTGTCTTCCAAACACTGTTGTGTCTAATGACAATGTGTTACATTTTTTGGGACATGTTACAACATAATTCTTTTCATATGAGAAATACCTGTTATGCTGGTTTATAAAAACATCCCAGAGCAGGGAAGATGGGAGTTCTCCTGAACGGTATGTTGCAGACAGTAAACACTTGTTATCTCAAAACAACTTCACAATGCATGTTCTACAGAATGACTTTAATACATGGGAAGTGTACTTTAGTATATATAGACATGAAACCTACTATGAGATTGTGGTGAGTTTCAAATTAATACTAGTGAACTAATTGAATGTTTTCTTGTGATTATGATAGCATTGTTTACACTGGTGTGTTCTAGTTGAATGTTTGAGTTAGGCCTGCACTGCTGTCACCTCATGACTGTGATTCTATATTCATATATATGATTTAATATATATTGTATAGTCATTATCATCTCCACACTGCTATGTCATTCACTGTTACCACTACACTGCCATTATACCATTCATATTGTAGTCTTATTGCATTATTGTTATACAATTAATATCATTAAAACTTGCCATGTGTGCTTTTTAAATTTTTTTCACAGATGTTTTAGATTTTTATATTTATTATTGATGTAGAAGTAGAGCATGTGTGCTGTATTAATTTTTCTGCTGCTAAACTGTTTCTCAGTGTTTTTTTTTTACCTGACAATGATGATAAATCTTCTATTCTACTATTCTTTTAACATCATTGTAAACCTTTGTCTCATATAAACACAAATATTGGAAAAATATAGGAAAGCAGGCAGTAAAAATGACATTTAATAATTCATATTACTGACTTTATTTTGTACGCTATGCATGCTTTTTTTTTTTTTAATTTTTCTATAGATCTTTTATATTTTTCTATTTATTGTAGATGTAGAGGCAGAGTGTGTTCCAAATAGCGAGCTGCTTAACTGTATCTCAATTTGCTGGAAACCTCACGTAAAACATGTACAAAACAAACTATGCAGAAGCATCTCAGTCCTTGCCAGAGCAAAGGCGATCTTAGATCGAAAATCACTTCAGATTTTGTATAATTCATTGATCTTACCCTATTTAAGTTACTGTTTGGAGGCGTGGGGAAATACATATACAAGTTCATTACAAAGACTTTTTATATTGCAAAAAAGAGCAACAAGAATCGTTCACAATGTTGGTTTTCGTGAACACAATCTAAAACTTTAAAACTCATTGACCTTGTGGAATTCAAAACTATTCAAATAATGTATAAAGCAAGGAATAACTTACTGCCAGGCAATATTAAAGAAATGTTTTGTGAAAGAGAGGGAGGCTATGATTTAAGTGGAAAGTTAAATTTAAAGATTCATAAAGTACGCACTACGTTAGAAAGTTTCTGTATCACCATCTGTGGAGTAAAATTGTGGAACAAATTGTGTTTGGAGATAAAACAAATATCAAACATAATTCAGTTTAAAAAAAAGATATAAAAAAATGATTCTTGAGAGGTTCAGTATTTAATAATGACTGTGAGGGCTATTTGTTTATGGATGATGTAGTATTGATAAATCTGCTGTAATTATTGAAGAAAATGGTTGAATTGTTGAGTCTGTTTGTATGACTGTACTGCCATGATCATATTGTTGCGTGTAATTCAATTACTGCATTATGCATTTGTTGTGGTTCGATGCCAAAATTAGGAAAATAGTATTGTTTGATTCTTGTATCAAGTTAGTGATAAAGGTGTAAAAGCACTGAGGGGTAGGATTAAATAAGTTTATACTTCTTCCTACTCCTTTTCGACCATGCAAAATTGAGACTTGTATGTGCTTGAAGATAGATTCTGTCCATTTACATGTTTTATTTTGTTTATTTTGTTTTGTTTTATTTTGTTTCTTTGCATGTTCGAAATCAATCAATCAATCAATCAATCAAAATCTAATCAAATGATTTATACTGGACAATGACAATAAAACTTATGTTCTTTTTCTGTTCTTTTACACTTATTGTAAACTCCATCTCAGATAAACGCAAATCTATAGGCAAATTGGCTGTAAAAGCGACATTTTGTTCATCCTAAGATATTTGCATTAACAATTCAGACCTGAAAACGGCAGTAAACACCACCCTTTACCGATAAACGACCCGAAAAAACAAACCTGAAGCTTTTCAATGGTTCTACTTGTAAAAATCCGCTAATTTCGTTGGCTCTAGCAATGAGGTAGGCGGGACAAGATTTCTGATTGGCTATAGGTAAGCGCGTATAGTCAGGTGTTTATCGTCGTCTTCATTAGGAATGTACCTGGAGCTGACGGTTACACCCGTAAAGGAGCTAATAATGATGAAAACATATGGACCAGCGACTTTTTAAACTAAGAGGATTTTATTTGTATGTACTAATCAGGATATATCAGGAAAAACAGAACTTTAGTGTGAAAACGATTTATCAGCTTTTTCAAGACAAAGCCGTTATTTTCTGAAGTGCTAGCTTAGCGTTATTTCAAAGTGAGTCTGTTTAAAAAAAAAAAAAAAATCAAAATGTCTCGCGACTTCCAGTTTTCTGCCATTTTCTGGTGCGCAACAGGTGAGTAGCCCACCTCCGCTTTTGTCCTCGCCAAGTCTGTTCTGTCTTTGCCTTCGTACCGACTGAACACTCGGTCAGTTCTACCTGAGACTCAGTGTAATGTGTTCCTGCTTTGGGGTAGTGACTTGGAGCTGTACATTTCGTTCAAATCCAGGTATTTTGGTGGTGGTCTGCGCCGAGGAATGTGGCCGACCCATGATAGTGGAGAACAGGATTGTGGGAGGGATCGACGCCACAGACGGAGCTTGGCCGTGGCAGGTCGACATACAGGTGGGTCCCTCTGCTACAGGTGCAGCGCCTCCATCCGTGGCTTAAATGTTGTTGCTTGTGGGTGGTTTGTCGGGGTTTAGTCTGTGTTTTGTTGGTGTATCTGATCTGCTGAGAGAAGGATTTGCCTGTGATGCTGAGGTGACTCACTCGTTGTCTCCCCTTGGCCTACAGACTAATAATGATGGTCATATCTGTGGAGGCTCCCTCATCACAAACAAATGGGTCCTATCAGCTGCTCACTGCTTCCCCAAGTAAGAAAACTATCCCCTGACCAGACACAGCACCTGGAACACCAGCCAAACACCAGCTCAGGGACTCACTGCCTCTTTGTAAACCCACTAAATGTACATCAACAAAATAAATAAACCAGGATTGATCCCATAAGGCAATCAGCATGAAACATTAGGTAGCATGGGGCATTTTGCACTTCTGTAATGTTGTAACAAAATGACTGGCCAATGTTTTGCAAAAATATCAACTGATGGACTAACTGAACAACAAAATGTAGGTCTGAACAATCAAAGCAATGTGTTATCAAAACTGCAGAAGACCAGCAACATCCAAATCACAGAAGATGCAAATTTTATTACAAGCAAAGCATGTCACACTTCACGATTTATAATTGTACGCTTGTACATCATATTCTCCAAATGAAACAGATTATTTTTGTCTCCAACATCATCATCTAGCTTATATGATTTTTTTTTTTTTCTATAAAAAAGAATGTCAGTAATTATTCATATCAATTAGCAATATGTCAAAATAATTGTAGCATGATTTTTTTTTTCTGCACACCTCAGGTGTAGTGAGTATAATCCTTCTATCCTACCGCATGTCAGAGAGCAATATTTTACTTTTTGCTTTACAGTTGCTGTTAATGTAAAATATTGAGTTTAACAATGCACTGAATGTGGATTGTAAGAGGCTGTTATAATAATGTTTGTTTAGACCATGGAAAACCTGATTTATTGGCTAAATCTGCACCATTCAGTGCAATAATAAAACATTCAGAGGTACTTTATTTTTAAAATTAATCTGTAAAATCTCCTTTTGCGCTGTGGTAGTTTCAGAAGAATGACACATTAAGATGAGATCATCTCCCACAGTTTGATACCCTCATTCGACAAAAGTTAGTCAGCCTTAATCTTTAGGTAGGGCTGAACAATAATATCAAATTCATTCAGTGTATAACAACCCTCAGAGACATTTCATCCCTAGGAATCCACCCACTTCTAGGATATTTGGCTTAAAGCATTCCAGACATTTTTACTGTGACAATATAAATGTTTCACATGTCAAATCTCTTCCTTGGTTTCCAGTCTAGCTGGTTTCAGGTGTGTTGTCCCTCTGTGTTCTTTCAGTCCGTACGATGTGAGCCCTTATATTGTCTACGCTGGCCGCTACCAGCTGAACAACTTCAACATGCACCAATCTGTACATCGTGTGAGCCGTATTGTGATCCCTGCTGGTTACGAGGAGCCTCACAATGGGAAGGATTTGGCGCTGGTGCAGCTGTCCAGCCCAGTAACCTGGTCAGATTATATACGTCCTGTGTGCTTGCCTGCCTCTGGCACCCTCTTCCCAGGTGGCATGAGGTGCTATGTCACTGGCTGGGGAAACGTCCGAGATGAGGGTAAGGGTCTATTCAGTCCTATATGACTGCATCTGTGCAGAATACTTCTGTTAAACAGATGGATGTTCCATAATAACTTTACTTTTCTAATGAATAATGTATGTTTTTTCTTTTTCCCTCCACCTGCTGTTGTGTGTAAAGGTCAAGGTGTCAGAAGGTATATGTGAAGTAGTTAATATTTTAAATAATTTAGCCTCTCATTGGTGCACATACCATTTACAGTTTTTCTTCAGTATCATTGTCAGCAGAGCATGCAACAGATGGGTTCCAGAAACCCAGCTCTTAATGGACATTAAAATTCTTTCAGCAAAATGGTGTTGTGATACGATCTCACCCAATTGTTAAATTTTGTCAAATGAAGGATTACTATTTAAAAACAAAGAAGTACAATACTTTATTCAATGTAAGAGTAATTAAAAACCAAAATGGGTGCCTACACAAACAAAAGACAAATGTCTATGGTCAAATGTATGTAGTATTCAGTCAAGATCTACAGTATGTAAAACACAAACACCTTGAAGTGCATGGGTTTTGCACTATAAATTTGTTAGTAGATAACTTTAAAAAACAGCCCTCACCTCTGCATTCCTGCTGTTCTTTAGTTTTTATTTGTCCCTTTCCTCCTCCTCTCAGTTCCTCTGTCAGGAGTGGGGACTCTGCAGGAAGTGCAGGTGCCAATCATCTCCCAGAGTTCATGTCAGGAGATGTACAATCTAAACCCGACGGAGCAGGTAGACATCCTGTATGACATGATCTGTGCTGGATATCAGGAGGGCGGCAAGGACTCATGCCAGGTACTTTTCAACCAGCTGTTGGTTTGGCACTTCGAAAATCTTTATTTATTCTTTCAATTGCTTCCGTTTTGACTGCCAAGTTTTATACTAAATAGGCCTATTAGTGACTCTGTGTAACAATACATGAATAAACACGCTCTAATTAGAAATGAGCTGACAGGTCAAAATCTTATATTACAAGCCCATTAACACAAACACTCTAGTGTAACCAAATAAACTAAACATTACTCGGTAAGTTCACATTCTCTGGGTATAGTCTCCTTTTATTTTCTCAAAACGTTGAATTACTTTTGAAATGGTTTCTTTTTGTGATGATTTTATCTTGACACATTTAAATGTCTGCAAATTTTTAGGGCAGTAATGTTTTTTATTTCTGCTAATTTGTTGAAACTTTTTTAAAGGGTAGGCCAATTGGTGTTTGTGATGGTGTTTTTTATTTTTACTGGAGAACACTTGCATATCTAGACTAACTTAGCATTTAACATTTAATATATTGACAGTTAGTTTAACCAGTGGCAGTGATTGACAGAAGAATGAAAACATGGGCCATAAATCATGATTATGATGTTCCAGGGGGCTTCGATATCTCAGACACTAATCACCCAATTCTTTAAAAATTTGACACATTTGTTCTTTACATGTGTCTTTCTTTCAATTTTTACAAATGTTTGAAAAGATTAAAAGTAAAAACTCAAAATGAATCCTAGGGCAGGCAGGGTATCAGTGAGCAGGAGGGGCAAAGTGTTGTATGACAGGCGGGGGTATTAGTAAACCCTGCTTACTTTATCACTTGGTTGTAGTAAATTTAATGTGTTTGGTTTTTGGTTTGCTGGTTGAACAAAACAAAAAACAGTGTACTATAAGAACTGGCAACAGAGTAATTATGTTTAAAGAATATACAAGATTCTAGACGTACTACAGTAGATGTTCTTTGTCCATACTTTGCAAATTAGACATGAATTCAATCTATACAATCACACAGTTAAGTGTTTCAATAGAGGGAAATACACAACTTAAACATTACCTGCATAATGTGTACAGTTTATCCTAAAAAAGGTGAATGAATAAAGAACTAATGTGAGCAAAGGAGCATGTGAATACAGACAAACCTGTGGATTGTAGATTTAGGGCTGGCATGGTCTGAGTGTCCTTGGGAGCACAAAGACCACCTTATGTTTGCTGGGCCGTTTATACAATCCCATAACAGCAGCACAGGATCCAAACTCCCATCCTCCTCATTTTCTTTGGCACAAGAAAATGTAACACATTTCGTAGATGAGAGCTTACTGTTATTGTAAGAAGGTATGAGAGGAAACACCAGCAGCTGTGTAGAGCAGGTTTTGTTCTACTTTAGAGCATGGAGTCGAATACTAAAAACTACTCGTATCATATACTGTAAATGTGTGAATGTGTCCGAAGCAATAGAGTGATGACAGGATGAGAGGATTAACCCACTGGATGAAAACAAGTTAGTTTTTAATCATCTAAGCAACAGAAATATACCATTTTCTGTCTTTCTGTGTGTTTTATATTGTCCTTACACACCTGTTTTTCATGCAATAAATGGGTGATGTAGGTAGTTTTGGGTTTTTTTTGTTATTAACCTACTTCCATTACTATGATGTTATTTCCTGCATGATGTGCTGTAAAGAGACCACCTTATATTAAAAAGAGTTTGTTTTTTTTTCACTTTGGACATATTTATCATACCCCCACCTGCCCAGAGGGCGATGGCATATAGATCTGCCAGTAATTCCATCTGAGATTTTTGTGTAACCCATTTCTTGAATACTATTCACCTGATTCTTTTCAAATTTCACACACATGCTCTTTATCCAGGGTTTCCACAGGTCATTAAAAAGCATTAAAAGTCATATAGATTTTGCAAAATTAAAGCCTTAAATGGCATTAAAAAGCATTAAATTTAATGTCCAGAGGCATTAAAAAATTAAATACACTTGATGGGAAAAAAACACATTTTTATTCATGATTTATTTTGATTATATAAACATTTAATAATTTTGATCAGAAGTATAGTGTGATGATTGACAGGCGGAACCATTTAATTGGCTGTTGTTTATGGCTGATACACGAAGTCACAGCACCGGACACTTGGAATGCAATGTGCTGTGAGCGTGCTCATGCTGTGGTGAAAGAGTGGAGGGAATATTAGCAAGTGTCGGAAAAATGGGAAAATGCAAGTTTCAGCAGTAGTGATTGGAGGAGGAACTATTCAGAATCTGGTTAAAGCCTGTTGACGGTAAACCATTGTGTATGTATAGATATAAACTGTATCTGCATTTGGACATGGGCATTAAATTTGTTTAAAGTGGCATTAAAAAGTATTCAATTAGATTTGCTGAAACCTGCAGAAACCCTGTTACCACTTGGAGAGGGGCAGTGCACAGTACATCTCAAAAAGATAAAAAGTTAAGACTTGGACAGAATAATGTTTGTCTTGGTTTGTCTGACCGAAAAAGCCCAGTTATTTAGTTTGATCTATTTTACAGTTATTTTTAATTTCAAAATCCAAATGAATCCCTGGGTATCCAGGGTATTGGTGAGCAGGAGGGCCATAGTGTGGGGCTCCTCTTACTTTTACACTTGTTTGTTTTTTAATAAGTTTGTGGAACGATAAGAGCGGAATATCAGCCCAGGACGAGGTAGTGGTTTGTAAGTTTATTTATGTGCTGCAACCCACACATACGGAACAGAGAGATGCATATTGTTTTATACTCCAATATGTACTGTGCTTTGTTTTGAATTTTATACAAACCCCACTTCTTGAAAAGTTGGGACAATTTTTTTAGTTTTATGAAAACTGTGATCTGTGATTTATTAATTTGTTTTGTTTTGCTGAATAAATTATAAAGAAAAGATATCTACTGTTGTTACTGACCAACTAAATTGTATTTTGTAAATATAAACAAATCCGTGTGCCTGCAAAAAACTTTAAAAGTGCGACAGACACTGAAAATTGTATAGTGTGTACAAGTAACGCTTTCCTGTAAGAATCAGTGGAATTGATTGACAGATTAATTGGTAACATCCAGCTTCTGGAAATGGGGATTGTATTTTTGGGTATGTATGTATGTATGTATGTATGTATGTATGTATGTATTTATGTATTTATGTATATATTTATGTATATATTTATTTATATATTTATTTATATATATATATATATATATACCATCGTCTGTCAAAAACATAGGGTCAGGATTTAACATGGGCTGCAGAGCTGTTTATTGGGCTGCTCTTTGAATAATACAGGACTATGATCTGATATATGAATTAAAGTAATAGTGTTTTCAGGTGTTAAATGTTGACCCATGTGAAATGCAGAGGAAACATAAGAGACATAGCAAGACAATGATGCAGCAATACATAACATACAAAATGAGGAAAACAATGCAACAATATATTAAAGATGTAACGTGATGACAGTGACGAAAAAGGTAAAAAGATGCAAAAAGATGAAAATGATGTAAAAGTAAAAGATGCAACAACATATAAAAAAACATGTTTTAACAAGAAAAAAGTAGAAAATGGACTGCCAGACACACTGTTTTGGTAAAGTCCAGGAGATGCAGAAAATATCTATTTTTGGGTCTTAAGCTGAAAGGGTGGGAGCCACTGATAAATAGGCTGTTGGAGGTTTACAAGAAAGCTAGTGTTGAGTTACTTGATCCTGCATACCTCTGTGAGGGATCATCCCACCCTTTATTTGCATGTTAAATGGGTACAGAAGAAGGGAACATCATTCAGGACTCTGCCTGGTTCAGGTTCCTGCAGAACTAGAGAAAAGGATTGCTTCTTATGAATATGTGGCTTTTCTTGTCTGTCTTTGGTGACATTCTTTTTACTTCTGTCTTATATGAGATCTGCTTAGAAATGTGCTTTTCCTACACAATAATTTACTGAGTCTGCGTTGTGTTTACCTCCCCAGGGTGACTCAGGAGGGCCCCTCGTCTGCCAGATGGTTAATGGGACCTGGGTACAGGCAGGGGTGGTCAGTTTTGGACTGGGCTGTGCTCATAGAAACCAACCAGGTGTTTATGCCAAAGTGTCCGCCTACTCAGATTTCATCCGCAACACGATACCAGAGATCCGGCTTTACGGGTCGGCTAATCGGAACTGGTGTGGGAGCACTGCCATGTTGGTTGGGTGTCTGTCCACTCTACTGACTCTGCTTCAAAGATAAGTCCCTTTGAACACCAGATTTCGTTTTGGTAGACCTTAAATCAGCACCAATGAAGGAGGAAGTGAATTCCAAGTCCAGCCTGGACCAAAAAAAGTCAAACTAGTCACTTATTTCTTTTATCTTGAGCTGCACATGAAGCCATATTGAACATGAATTGTAATAAAATCTTAGACATGTAAGTTTTTATCAACTTTGATTAAGGTAGTTTTGATAGGTTTGTATTTTACACCAGAATTATGAACTACATAAATTATGAGCTGAATAAATTATGTTTTCTGTATTTGAAATAAATGAATTTGATTGTTAAAGCAGGCTCAGTTGTCCATTCATCCTGTTTATGTAGTTATTCTGTGGCCTTGAACCTCAGGATGTGATACTGGATCTGACTTTTAACATTATGATTATCAGTGTCTGTACTTTCACCCTTTATTTGATAAAATATGAATAAATATTCAAATGTCCTTAATTGGCTTTGATAAAACTGCCTCCCTGTCTGTCATCACAACTCAGAAGTCTTGATTTTGTTCTGCTCACACATCCTGAGCAAAGCTCGTAAGGCTTCTTATTCTATTGGTTTGAAATATTATGATAAACATGTTCATAGCTATAGTCATCAAAATGTCAAATCAATATGTGATTTTTAACTTTAAAACATGACCCTTCTTCCTGACTAAAGTTTAAGAAACCACACAGTTACCTCTTATTTAAAATGATTATTTACGGTCAGAGCATGAATAAATCTGGAGGTAGAATAATTAAAGCAAGGTTGAATAAAATCAAATGACAATAAACTGAATATTTTTTAAAGTGTTTTAGTCAGTATGAACAAAATTAACTCAAGGATAAAAATAAAATGTTCATTGCAATATTTATTTCATTATATAAAATTAGGGCATTCACCATTATCTGTTTGTAGCCCAAGTTCCTGCAATGAAACACCTGAATTGAATGCGTCTAAAATACTCTATAGTGAATCAAGACTGAAATGGAAAAAAAGGGCAAAAAAAAAGGTGACTAATTTATAATATCCTAGTTTGGTGTGAAAACTTACAACACTGTTGAAATATAAATAAATTACACTGATTTGACTCAACTTACTAGTCTTTAAACTAAGGTTTGTATTGGAGTAATTCTGAATGTTGATGAAGACTTTAATTTTTGCTGCAAAGATATATTGATTTTTATAGAAGTTATGTCTCCTTGATTATTAACAAATAGTATCACTATCAGCTGCTGAAAAACACATCAGTCTGTCCATACTCGTACATGACGATGCCATTTGTTCTATAACAACCCAACTGGTCTTAGCTGAAATGTTTCTTATTTATGTGTCATCTACGTTTTACCACATTTATTAACATACCAACCACAAGCAGACTGGTGATGACAGTTTCTTTATTAACAAAGTGTGACATGTTGTCATGGTTAAAAAAAAAAAAAGAGTGCTTGGTATTTCCTGTTAAAAAGCTAACTTTTAAATTAATTGTGCAAGTCTTTGCTCAAGGCTTTCATGCTAGAAAATCTAATATTTACACAAGTCCAAGTGTTGCTCTTAAAATCCATGGAAACGAGGGTCAGGCATCAGGGGTAATGGTGTCAGAGAGGATCATGGGAGAGCCTAGTTGCAACTCCTGCTGCAGTGATTCCAGATCCGCTGGAGTCATGCGGTGAACCTCGCTCCAATCTGATAAGAGGGAGGCCGACAGCGGGGCGGAGTCGAAACTGATGGAGAAGAGTCAACACAAAACCTTCTAAGTGCCCCTTTTTCAAACAGGTTAGAAATATAATGCAGGCTAAAGCTCATTTAAAAAAATCTTGGAATCATTTAGAGTGTAGCTTAGTAAAATGGAACCGACTGTTCACTAACATAATCATGAACTGAATCCAGACTTTCAAGGACAGACAATGTGGGCCTCTGTGTTCTTTCACATTTTTAAACTGAAGTTTGCTGTTGTAATATAAATACACAAAATCAACTTGATGAGGCTTTGTTTCCTCCTTCAAACAATAGTTATTCATGTACAGTTATGGATATGTGGATCACATGTCAAATGATTGACTATAAATAAAATGTACCCATTTGTATTGTGGGAATATCAAATCTTTATTCTTTGGGTGTATGTTACAAAAAAAGGAGGTATATCACTTTAAGGTATGTTTTTAAATGACATACAGAATGAAACTACCATTTATATGAAGAGGGTTTGATGCAGCGTTATATTACCTATTTCTTCTGCAAAGCTGTGCCAGTTCTCCTATCATACCATACTTGTCATAATAACTTTGATCTAATGTGTTCTATGCACTTCTACAAAACATTTGTGTAAAACCAGGATTTGTGCACAGGCTCATGTCATTGGAAACCTGAATTCATTCAACATCAAGCTCCAATTGGTTTTTTCCCCTCAGTAATGCAAACACATCCCTGCTGGCAGACTTAATCAATGCTGTAAATATACTATTCTTAATATGCTTCTTTCATATTTGCTACTGTTCTCATATCCTTATATTGACACATTTTTCATTTACAAAACCTTGTCTTTAATTTTGATCAGTATGTTTTTACACAAGTGACTGATATCTCACATGTGGCCTTGAGTTAGAACTGAACATGTAGATAATTTCATAGTAAATACTGAGATATGGATTGTGGATGGAGTTTTGACAGGAAGTGGATCGATGCAATAACTCAGTATCAATGATATCAAGTTGGAATTTGAATTTTTTACAGATCTGATTGGAATATGACCAAAACATGGGCTATTTCTGTAATATAATAAATACACATAACTGGGTGATAATAAATGGCATCTGGATACATTTCCCAAAGCTTTTCATTTGGCCGGTAAGATTGGCCATTGGTCCTATTTTTTTTTAAATGGAATTATGCATTTTAAAACATTACCCTGTGGTTTACATAAACTGTAAATGCTATGCTTAGGTCTGAATTCTTCATTAATTCAACTCCACAGGTCCATTTTCAACCTTATTTCTGAGTAATGACACCAGAAAAGTCGTTTTGAGCACTGCGCTGGCCCTTTAAATGCAAATGAGCCACTTCACATCCCATACCCTCCAGGTCGTTGGCTGTGTGCTGCTCTGTCCCGTTCAACCAACAACTGAACATTTTAGGTAATCGGCTCAAAGTCTGGACATATTTTCAGTTTTACTACAACTGCTGCTGCTGACAATTATGGCATACTCAGAGAAATGTTTGTTGGAAGTCTTGACCTTATATGTGCAAATGTTGTGACGAAACAAGTTGTAGACCCCGCAAACTAAGAAGGAATTAAAACGGGCTGTAGAAATCCACTCAATTTTTGCCAAAATGAATATAAAAATAACTTTGCAGCACCTGGAGGGTTCAAATTCAAAGTTCTGAACTGTTAGGGTCCAAATACACAAATAAACGTATCAAAGACTAATAAAAGTGGGTTTAGCAAAATACGACTCCTTTAACTGATGATGGCTGTTAGACCAACAACTGTTAGATTGTTTTTACCATTTATATCTTTGTTGTACACATACATATAACTACAGCAGTGCAGTTTTATATGTTTATTTATTACTAGAATTGTTATATTTAGTATAGTGGATTGGCACCTGTTACATTGTTTTGCATTTTAATGTAGGGTTGTTTTTTTTTTGCCACTGTTGCATAATGTTTTGGATTACGTCATTTCTAGACAGTTTCTACTTTTTAAGATGCCCTTTAATATGTGAACAGATAAAAATTAATCCTGTTGGCTAACTCTGGCTCATTTACACTTATGTTTCTGTTAATATGCACTGTTCCTGTCAAAACAAATACTAAAATACTCGTCTACTGTGCAATAATTAATAATAAACTATAAAATAATTATTACTGGGACAGTGGTTTTAATTACATACAGTATCACATGTAATAAAATTCTGTGGTTTAACAGCGATTACAGTAAAGTAACTGCAGAAAGCACAGAGCCACATTTGCCTAAAGTTACTGGAAATAATGGTCACAGATGAATAGATAAAGCACGCTCTGTGTCACATGCTGGTTTTGTCATAGAAACCAGGCTGTTGTGTAAAGATAGACTCACCTGTCCCGGTCACAGTGTTGCAGATCTGTAAGAGATTGATTCAGAAGGTCATCCAGGTCAAAGCCCACGCCGTATCCAGCCCCACTGCCTTTAGGGGTGACTGAGAATACGGGGGGTAAAACATCCTCTACCTGCCAAGAGAAAGGAGGAAACACTGACTCAACTGAACTTTGTAAGTTAGACCAGTCAAAGGCAATGAAGAGACTCATTTAAACATGTGTGGGAATAATATTTGGAAATAATATAGGAATAAGGAATAATATAGTAAAGTGCCTATTTTAGTAAAGAAAACAGGACCTGTCAATTCTGTGCTTTGAAGCGACAATGATGTTTAATTCCAAATGTTTAAATGAATAATTAATATACTTGAGTAATTCTGAAAGAAAAATAAAATCACAAATTTCAACCTTTATAATATTGACTAGTTTCTTTACTCCATTGACAGTAAACTCAATAAATAATAAAACAATTAAAATATGTGAGATGTAATTTTAGACTTTGGGACAGAAGACTTTTGATATTTGTCATTTTCACCAAACAAATTGAATAATTGACAGCCACATAAGGCTCACGCACTGACAATAAAAATAATTCTTAGTCGCTACCCGCTGTCTTATGTAATATGAAAAAAAAAAGTGCTAGTTGCAAAACAGAAAGTAAAAAATAAATAAATAAACCTGAGACACACCTGGGACTTGGAGAGCTGCAGTGTCACTGTGTGTATGTCGGGGGCCAGAGACGGACCCGGCTGCCCAGTGTCAGTGAACCCTAAACTGGGATGAGGCTGAGCCGGGACGCCTAAAGTCCCACAGAGAGGGTTTGTGCTCTGAGGTCCTGGTTTCTCTCCTACAGTTGAACATAGCTTCTCCATAGGTCCAGTGTTTGCATTAGAGGGGTTCGGATGAGAGTTAAGGTTATTTTGGCTTCCGATATTCACATCTCCGTTAGTCTCTCTGGGAGGCGAGGCTTTGGTCAAAAAACTCTCTAGTGGAAGCAGCTGTGGTTGAGGTTGAGGTTCAGATTGGTTCTGTGTCTGAGGTTGGAGATGGGGCTGAAGGAAACTGGATGGGGGAGGCTGCACGGTCCTGTTTGGTTGCGGTTGCTGTGATGGCCTCGCATCTAACTGGTGCCCCCCCCAGCTGCCCAAACAGTTGAAACCACTGTGTCCGTCGTTCTCATTGTGAGGTTTGAGTGTGTTGTTTTTAACAAAGCCACCAGTCACAGTCACTATATCCATCCCTCCACTTACACCAACGACTATATCTGCTGGAGGTTTCCTCTGGCTCATGGAGAACACCAGCGGTGGCTGCTGGGTACTAGCAGGCTGAAACAAACCAGGCTGGTTAGGTTTAACATGAGAAATAACTTGCTCATGAGACAGTATTTTCCTTAACTCTGTTTTAACATTCAGTGATCCTTGAGAATTATCTGTCATAGCTACATTACAGTGTGAGTTCACTTTACAGTCCTTCTTCTTTCCTCCATCGTTATTAGAAATGTGAGATTTTTCATTGCGGCTGTCCATCATCTTTGTCCAACGCTGCAACAGGCTCTTATCATTGTCACTCAGCAGAACCCCGCCCAGTGAGTCTCCCTGTTTTCCCTCCCTTCTCTCCTTTTCTTTCATTTTCTTCTCCCTCTCCCTTGCTCGTTCTTGCCTCTTCCTCCTTTTCTCCTCTCTCTCCCGCTGACGTTCCTGGGCGGTGACAGGCCGACGCGACTCTGGAAGAGACGACAGGGAGGACGATGCACCTCCTCCTGCACTGGCGTCGAGTACAGAGGTCACTCCATCTGCAATGAAGACATCGATAAAGGCATCCTAAATGAAAACCACGTCACAAACCAACTATAATATGCAATGTTTTCAGCAGATAGAACTTACCACCCCTAGCTTTATTTCTGAGAGCTGATTTCAATATGGCTGCTCTAAGTGCAGCTTTGGTATCCTCTGATATCGGTCCCTCTTTTCTCGTCGCCTCTCCTGCACCTGGGGGAGGCCTGGCATTTTTGGACAATGACTGTGATAAGGACTGAGACAGAGACTGGGCTTGTGCCGCAGACAGAGACAGTGAAGGCACTGTGGTGGGTAAGGGTGTGAGTGTCTGTGCTGGTGTTGCAGAAATGGAGGTGGGAGCCTGGGTCATGGACTGGCTCTGGGTGGGCTGAGTCAGAGAGGCCTGGCTGCTGGGCAGAGGCTCCTGTGGCTCATTGTCTCTCATAGTTTCTGATGCTGTGTCCTGATTAGACACCGGCGTTGTTAAATCTATAGTCTCTGGCTGACCGCTATCTGAGTTGGCACTGGGCATGTCCACATCAACTGGGCCACTTTCAGTCTTAGTGAGGAGAGGCAGATGGGTCACATGGGCGGGGGCAAGGGAAACAGGCTGTTTATTAAAGGACTGCATTTGATTTGTGAATGTGAGCTTCCCTTCTGCTGGTGTGTGTATCCCACTGTCTTGTTGTTGTTGAGATTTAACTTCTCTAATTTGCTGTTGCTGTATTTGGGTTCCTTGAGGCTGTTGTGCAATAGGAACCAGAGCTGATTTGGTCAGGCTGACAGTGGAGGCCTCACTGCAGTGGACAGTGGTTTGGGGTGCCGCTCCTCCTGCTCCACCGTTTGCCCTCGCCAAGGGTCTGAACTGCAGTCTTTGACGGCAGCCCTGTTTATTGCGATGAAAGTCCTGGATCTCAATCAGAATTGCTTCTTTAATTTGTTCTCTGTTCATTGGAAGCTTATCAAACTCAAAGTCAAAAGCTGGTACGCAAATTGGCTCATCGTCCGGGTCATGGTATTTGACCAGGTAAGGATGCTCCAGCGCTTGTGTCACGCTTATTCGCTCACGAGGGTCAAAGCGCAACATGGCCCCCAGCAGATCCAAAGCCTCTGGCTCGACTTGTGGATAGAGTTTACTCAAGGGCACAGGAGACCGTGATGGAAGACTCTGAACATAGGAGCGCACCCTGTCAGCCCTAATGGCACAGATTAAACCATCAGGAGGGGTACCTAACACAGACAAAATGAGCTGGAGCTGGTGGACGTAGTGCTTTCCAGGAAAAAGCTGCTTACGCCCCAGCATTTCTGCAAAGATGCATCCTACTGACCATAAGTCAATCGCCAAAGTATAGTGATTCAGAGAAAGGAGGAGTTCGGGGGCACGGTACCATCGAGTCGCCACGTATTCAGTCATAAAGGAATGAGACTCCTCAGGGTGGGAGCTGAGACCCCTCGCCATGCCGAAATCACCAATTTTCAGCTCACAGTTCTCATTCACTAACAGGTTGGAGGGTTTGAGGTCGCGGTGGATGACATTGGCAGAGTGCACATACTTAAGGCCACGGAGGAGCTGGTAGAGAAAGTAGCGTGTGTGCTCTGGGGTTAGAGGCTGGCCAGAGTGTATGATCTGGTGCAAGTCGCTCTCCATGAGGTCCAGCACCACATACCTGCAGAGAGGGGAGGCAGAAATGTGAGATGAGCCCTACAGAGATTACCCAACTCCATACATTTGGAGCTGTTTCTGAATCACACAGTAGGGTTTGGTAGGGATGTGACAAAATATCAACATGGTATTATAGGGCAATAATTTGTCTTCTGATATGTTACCAATACACAAACAGAATACCAATGCTTTTATAAGCACGCACACACACAGGCTTTGAACAAACACCTACCAATTAAACTGGCCTAATGGCACACATGTTACAGTCAGTCTGTTTTAAGAGGCACTAAGCTTGAACTCAATGTACTTTTTTACACATTGTTTCATCTTGGTTCTAAATTCTGTAAAAGTAACACCTCAGTGCACTGAATACATAGTTAATTCCTCCTTTTTTCTTCTTCAGTTCAAGAGATCATTGTGTATAACAGAGGATTCTTTTATAATGGATCAAGATTTACACTGTCACTGTAGTACTGCATCTTTAGTTATTCTGATTCCCATCCATATGTTTTAGGGCAGTGTTTTTCAACATTGGGGTCACCTGGATTTCAAATGGGGTTGCCTGAAATTTCAAGTAATTTATAAAAAAATAAATAAATAAATAAATTACAAATAAAAAATATATTTTAATGATTGAATGTATATTTCATTATAATTAAAACACCACACACTTTTCCTAATAAAAAATCAAGTTCAAATAAAATGCAGGATATAATATCTGAGAGGGCATATCTTGATTGACTCAATCATGTGACTGCATGCATTACTACGCTTCAACCTGCCCGGACACAGTGGCAGTCAGAAAACCGGACCAAACAGAGAATAGAAAGATTTCTTCACCTGCCTGGACCCGCTAAGGCACCAAAAGGGTGCATTACATACATTACATAGCCTAAATATCGACTAAAATTAACTATTATTTGCACCATAGTATACCAAACTATTACATGATCAAAAACCAATAAATTTTAGCAAAACTAAAAAAAAAGCTCTGTTTTGAATGTCTGGGGTCGCCAGAAATTTGTGATGTTAAAATGGGGTCATGAGCCAAAAAATGTTGGGAACCACTGATTTAAAGTAATGATCAACAGCACTTAATACTCATGACACATCCAAATCATCCAACTGTCAGGCTTTTTTAGGAATAATTATTCATTATGATAGTAAGATTATCCAAATTCTAGCTTGCAGATGATGAGGAGAAACCCCGTGCATGTTTTCTTTGCTACTAGATGAATGTTTTAAAGGTACATACACAGATTTGAAGGCAGAGTGAGGAAGGTTTGGCTGCAGAATGTCCTTGATGGCGATAATGTTGTCATGTTTGAAGTGCTTTAGAATCTTCAGCTCTCGCAGTGTGCGTTTGGCATTTGTCACCACTTCAAATGCGTTGGAGATCTTTTTTATTGCCACCTGCTGACCTGTGAAAGGTGAAAATAAAAGTGAAGTGTGACTAAGTGGGCTTCCATATACAGAGGGAATTTTGTGTTCACCAAATGGTTCTTACCATTGTCCCGCCTCCTGGCTGAGGAAACTACTCCATAAGCACCTGTGCCAATAGTTTCTATAACATCATACTCTTCTCCTACATCAAACTTTACATCCAGAGAGAGGGCTTTGAGCAGAGCTAAGTTTTTTGCTGTTGTGCTGGTGTCTGTGCTGGTGCCTGTTGTCTCAACTCCACACTGGTTCTGGTTTTCTCTGCTTTTGTCAGTGGCCATTCTTTCTGGGGACATGGCCACAGCTTGAGCGTTTTTATCTTCTGCCCCCTCCTTAGTTGACATTTTACTGTAAAGAACAGAAAATGGCAAAGTGAGAGGAACAGTAGAGTATTCATGCAGGTTCTTAACTGCAGTCGATCACCCTAACATGCAGTTTGTCAGCACTGTTAATATATGTCAATCCCCTTAAAACAAGTGATGAATCTGTTCGATATTATTTACTTATCATGTCAAAAATGAGTAGCAAAATGTGCATAGGAAAAAGAAACTGAAACTAACTAACTAAATGTACAAAGGAATTATCAACTAAAAGTAACCACTCCAGTATTTTAGTTAAGTGTCTTTTCTATAGAATTAATTATTAATTGTGGTCAAGAAATTCATTATTATACAGATGTTTCTAAAGGTAAATTATTAGCAGTATCCCAGTAAATAAGAAATCTAATGATGCACATAAATGGTCTTGAACACAATTAGCTTCATCTGAATTTGTACTTACATGTACACAAAACTACATATTGATATTACATTAAAAGTAGTGCAGTATTTTTCTAATAATGCTTCAGGATGAGGAATTGTTTTCTTTAATTTGTAAGACACTGTTTAGGTTTCTGCAGAAAAAGTGTATGTTTTAATGCATTACTTCCCATCTGGCAATGCATTTTTTGTATCTCACCACATAAAGTCCCATTATTTCTCAATTTTCAGTGACTTCACCTTTTTTTCATACAACTTCTGGCAGTTCTATTACAAAAAAGCTTGGAAAATTTTGTTTTCTAACAAGTTCTGGCTTCTCTGACGGAAATAAATTAAGACCTGAAAGAGGATGGAAACAATTCCTTCATGTGTTACTATTTTTGTTGTTTTAATTTTACTCAGGGTTAGAACAGACCATTATTTGGACAGAACTGTGCTGCATTATTTGTTCTAACAGTCAGTTCTAAGTAATAAATGCTTTCATAATGGCAAGAAACAGGAAATTAACAAAGACAGAACGAGCATCACAACCCTTAAAAGTGTATGTCTGATATGGATGTTTTTCGCATTATGACTGTAAAATAACCAAAGTGTATATGTGTAAGCCCACAGAAGTACCCTGTACCCACACTGTTAAGGCCAAGTCCCCCAGGGGCCACTGAAGGGCCCACACCAGGTACTACAGTGGACACTGGGTAAATACACAGGCCGAGTTTCAGGATTTCACATATTCGGATTCCTGTTGTCTTACTAAAGAGAATACAGTGATCTAATTCTTATTAAATCACTGTAAACCTTAGACACAATGACTGTGGGAACGAGGCGTGACCAACTCCACACTCCAAAGGCCTGGCAGCCCTGTGGACCAAACCTGTAGCTCTCGGTCAGTCGACGTCTCAGGATAAAACATTTACCTTCAAGATGACAGAGGGCAAAACTACAAGGGGCTGTATTTCGAGAGCCCTTTGTTTTCCTACCACTTCTTAAATCAGTAACTGCACAATAAAGACGCAGCCTTACCCACTTTTTGACGCAGGGGCGTAGGCTAGTTACCTGAAGCTCAGGCTTTCTAGGAACGAATTACGCACAACCATTTGTTTTTTGGTCTAAACAAACCAAACAGAACAAAACAGAGGCGTGTTCCTCAATAACGTAACAAACTTTCACCTTGTAAGCCAACCACAACATCCGTATGTGTGTTTTTAATCCCGTGGTAGCACAGCAGTGTCTCTTGTTTTTGTCTGCCGCTTCCTTGTACTCTTCCGTGTTGTATTTGAGTGCCATGCGGTATGAGCCAATCAGATGAGGATACGACAGAGGGGTAGCCCAATGAGAGTGAGGGACATGATGAGAGGCGGGGCGTTACCACAGAGACAGCAGGTTTCTTTCTTTCTTTCTTTTTTTTTTTTTTTTTGTGACGCTTTTTCCAGAAATTAACTATTCCAGGAGGAGTTACACTGAGTCAACCTTACCTGCATTTTCCGTTGTTTGAATGTAACTGAACACAATAAATACGTCTAATGGAATATACTTTCACTGTGTGAGCTTTTGTTTTTGTATATTTGGCCAGTTTTATGTGTTTTAAAAGAAGAGGAATTACGAATTGTCTTGAGTCGTAATTACTTTGGCCTTTGGCAATAATTTATGCTACATAATCTACTTCCTACTGTAAATGGTATTCAAACAGTGCTCTTTTCCATATATTTTTCTGTACATACACTACCAGTCAAAAGTTTGGACTCACCTGTTTTTTCTTTATTTTCATGACTATTTACATGATAGATTCTCACTGAAGGCATCAAAACTATGAATGAACACATATGGAATTATGTTGATAAAAAAGTGTGACATAACTCAAAGCATGTTTTATAGTTTAGATTCTTCAAAATAGCCACATTTTGCTTTTATCACTGCTTTGCACACTCGTGGCATTCTCTTGATGAGCTTCATGAGGTAGTCACCTGAAATGTTTTCCAACAGTCTTGAAGACGTTCTCAGTGATGCTGAGCACTTGTTGGCCATCTGTGGTCCATTTCATGCCATTTAAATGAGAAGGTGAGTCCAAACTTTTGACCGGTAGTATATTTATAATTGCTGTTCACTTATTGTCCCTTTATAATTTAAAAAAAAGTTTGTATTTTTTTTTTTTTTTTTTTTTTTTTTTTTTTTACTTTTTGTATTTATTACTTTCATCCTTAGTTTTAATATCAATAACACTGTAACACTTCAAATTTCCCAGTCGTGGGATTAATAGTCTTCTCTTCTCTTCTCTTCTCTTCTCTTCTCTTCTCTTCTCTTCTCTTCTCTTCTCTTCTCTTCTCTTCTCTTCTCTTCTCTTCTCTCCTCTCCTCTTCTCTTCTCTTCTCTTCTCTATTCATTTTCAACCAAAAAATACATTCACAGTATAAACAACAATACCATAAAAACAGTATAATCAAACAACAAAAAAAGTCTATTAATCACACACACACACACACACACACACACACACACTAACAAACATTCACATACTTAAAACAGAAAACAAAATGTGTCTTATCTTATAAAAATAAACACTAAATAAATATTAAGATAATGACAGGTAATAGAGTACGATCCTGTTATTAGTTGCATTATAGTGGTATACATCTGTCATACATCTTGGTATTGTCTTGTCTTATAAAAACATATATTAAATAAATACATTACATAAGTGGCAACTAATAGGTTATAATGTTGATATTAATTGTCATTTTAATGGTATACAATGCTATCTTGTCTTGTAAAAACAAACAAACAAACAAACAAAAAACATTAAATTAACCCTTTCATGCATAGTGGTCAACACAGTGGACAGCTGTTTTATTTATTTATTTTGTATTATTTATTGGTTTATTTAATAGGGATCATGCATATTTATCCAATCCAATCCCATCCGACTTTATTTGTAAAGCACTTTAAAACAACCGCAGTGGACCAAAGTGCTGTACAGAAGAATAATTAAAACCAAAATAGAAGAATAAAGAATTTGTTGTTTTAGTTCCATATCAGCTGACACAGTGGACACTTATGCACCATCCCATACACCGACATTCATGCCATTACTGAAACTTTGCTGTTAATGCAAAGTTACATGCTAATGCTAATTGTTATTAGACTGTAATGAACTTTTTTTTTTTTTTTTTTTTTTTTTTTTTTTTTTTAATAAAAGTTGTTGTTTTGTTTTGCATATTATCTCCATGCAGGTATGTTAAAATGTGAGAAAATATCAGGTTTAGCAGCATCAAAAATGTTTTTATTGCATAGTTTTCTCACAGTAAATCAGTAAATGTATGTTTCTTTGCTTCTAAAATTAAACATACGGTGTCCTGCTGAGAGAACATTTTTGTAACTCCATGAAAAATAGGTTCATAAAAAAAATCAACTGCATTGTTTTGTTTTGTTTTTTTTCTTTTTTCTTTTTTTCATGCCTAAAGAGGAATAAAAACACTCAAGAAAAAAAACATCTTGATTAAGGTTCTCATAATTTATGCATGAAAGGGTTAATATCGTATGTGTGATAATGACAACTAATAGACAATAATGTTGTTTTTAGTAGTCGTCATTGTAGTGGTATAGAGGATTGTTGTCTAGATTGATATTTTGGCTATATACAAAGATAAAAAAAAAAAAAAAAAGAAGGAAAAGTTTTAAGTATTTCTGTCTGATTCAGCTGATAAAGTTAAAATATCACCTGAGAACACTATTTTGTCCAAAGTACACCGTTCATTGGAATGAGGAGAGGTTCCCCTCCAGGCCAAACAGACTAAAGTCCATAATAAACACACATCTGTCTGACTCAACATCTGCACTCAGCCGTCCAATGAACGGCCGCGTAAAAAATATTCTCGACCAATCAGAAGTGAGAACCCTCTGACTTCTCCACGTCTGCTTGGACACGTTAATGACGGCAGCGTGTTGGGACGGGACCTAGACCCTTTCACACATCCTGTAAATCTCGTGTTAAATAACATTTTCTCCCCCTCCACATAGACTTTTTCACGCCGGATTCTAATAATGTCTGTGGGTGGAACTCAGGGGCTGCCGACATGGGAGAGAAAAGTGCGCATATTTCTGTGCGTCTTCGGTTTTGTTTTGTCTATTTACGCTCTTCACGTCGAATTATCCAAAGAAAGAAACCCGGAGTACAGAGCAATGTGCGACCTGGGGGAGTCTGTGAGCTGCTCCAAAGTTTTTACCTCCAGGTATGTTTTTTTTTTTTTTTTTTTTATCCTTTTCTGTGCTCTTATCCTGCAATGTTGTGCAAACCTCGACCTGTAGGCCTCTTCATAGAAAGTAGACTGTTCTTCATTTTTTTGCACCCACCTTTTCCTTACAGGTAAACTGATTATTTTAAGCCAAATCCCTTCTTTGCCACGTGTTCCAAATTCCTCTGGCAGCCTGGACCCTCCTCTTATTTAACATACTCACAAAAGAAAATAGACTTCTCTCTTTTCAGTCCTCTTTTACATGATTTATGCACCTTTAACCTATTTGATTTTGTATTTTTGTCTATATTTCTGCAGAAAAAGGCTTGTTCTTATTGTCTGTGTGTCTTTTTTTTTTTTTTGACAGATGGGGACGTGGTTTTGGTTTGGTCCAGTTCTTTGTTGGCAAAGATAGCCCCCTGAACCAGCCCAACAGCGTGCTTGGCATCATATTTTATACTCTGCAACTAGGCCTGGGTTAGTCTGTCATTGTCTTCTAATTACAGTGTTCAAAGCAGAAACATGCCAGTTGCAGTCCAGCATCTACTCCAGTATGAGCTTCTACTTGAGTTGCATTACTACAGTTGCATTCTCTTTCAAATATGCATAGATATTATTTTATTTTTATAGCTACACAAATTACTGTAATTTTTGTTCATAATCTCAGACGTCTGCTGCTGTTTGACTGAGTTCTCTGTGTCTCTTTTACAGGATTGTCGCTGTCTAAGAAAGCTGCAGTGTTTCTGGTCCTCTCCTCCTGGGTGTCTGTAGCCGGCTCACTGTATCTCGCATCTATTCTCGCCTTTGTTCTGGGGGATTTCTGCATGGTTTGCGTGTCAACATATATTATCAACTTTGCATTGCTCTTCACTAACCTGAAGAGACGAGGAGCAATAGAAGGGATGAAGGAAAAGGCTGCATAGGACGTGTTACTTGTGAAATTCAACAGTATCTTCTTGTATTTTTTTTCTCTTGACCCAAAGCCACACTGGATCTGAAGAGCCAGTTCTCGCCCACAGTGTTTTTGCAGTGTTTACAGCTGCTGAGACAGAAAAATAGGACTGCATATAGAGAGTCTTAAGCAGTCTTCTGTGCATTTGTGAAGATGATTATCCATATTTGAACGCTACCTCTCATTGCATACTATTAAAAAGAAATGAAAGAGGATCTGAATTTAGGTTAGGAATAGGCAGAGCAGAACATTACCATGCAATTGTTCAAAGTAACCACCAGAGGGAGCTAAATGCATAGTATTTATAAGTGGTGGTGTGAATTTTAACCTTAGTCATCTGAGGGTTTGTTTTAGATGCAGGTTTGCGAAAAGGTACTGGATCATTTCATTGTCGGATCATATCAGTACATTCTGACCTGTGTCATTCATACATTGCCAGTTTTATTTTGTAAGCATCAGATGGAAAAGTGTTACAGGAAATATGAAGTGATGCAAAGTATACACAAAGAAAATGTACCAGCAATAGGTTCACATTGAGAATGAATGGTTACTGTTTTATGATTTTAAGACTCTACAGGACAACATGTAGTGTCTGGTTGGTCCTTGTCTAACCAGAGTTACTTATCACATACATGAAATGATGTGTGAAATAAACAAAAACCCACTTTGTAACTTACAGAGCATGGAAGTGTCTTCAAATCCATTGCTGTTCAGATTAAAAAAAAAAAAAAAGCTAAATAATAAAGTCATATGATACACTTTGTTCACTTTGGGTTTTTCTATGAATCTACTAATAACAGAATCCAAACAGTGCAGTCTTGTATTTAAAATGCCTTGTTTTAATGTGAAATAAGAAAATAAGATAGCGGGATAGGAATTATTCAACGAGCTAACATTTTATTGCTAAATTGTCATAGAAAAGACGAGGAAGTAAAAGGGGATTCAATCCAGTGAGAAAGAGGTGCATGTAAACGTTTCCATAAAAGGCCTCAGTTACCTGAGTGGTGACACATTTAATGCCCAAGGAGTCAGAAATGTATGCTCAGTATATATTGGAATGAATTTAAAGGGGAATTGTTGCTTTATTATTATTATTATTATTATTATTATTATTATTATTATTATTATTATTGAAAGTACAATTTTGATGAAAAAAATTAAAGGAATACAAGAAATAGTCATAAAACCTTAGAGGGAAAAAAAAGCGAATTTATTTAAAAACTATACTAATGACTGTATCAGAGGGTAAATACAAATACCCAGCTGCTAAAAAAGACTGTAATACACTTACTAATAACTGTACAGCAGATGGAGACATTCTGTCACAATCCAAATAGGAACGCTGTGTAAATACTTGTATTCAGTACAAGGTTGCTACAACCTGTGCTGCAAGAATCAAAAGTTTAAGTTTGCAAAATACCTGTAATGTCATGGCAACCATCATATTTCAGGTCCAATGCACTGCATGCAAAGAAAGGTCAAATTATATGAAGGAAGGCAAGGCAGGTTTATTTATACAGCACATTTCATGTACAAGACAATTCAAAGTGCTTTACATAAAAAAATAAAAGCATTACAGCAGGGGGCAGGGGAAGCAATAAAAAGTATAGACATTTAAAACAACAACAACAACAAATAAACAGATAAACAGATAAAAACTTTAAGCTTAAAAGAAACAGTGCAGATCTGAACTTCTGAATAAGAACTCTATTCAAATGCAGCTGCGAACAGGTGGGTCTTTAACCTGGATTTAAATAAACTGTTTCAGCTGATCTGAGGCTTTCTGGAAGTTTGTCCCAGAAATGTGGAGCATAGAAGCTGAACGCAGCTTCTCCGTGTCTAGTTCTGACTCTGGGAACTGACAACATACTGGATCCAAATGACCTGAGTAGTCTGGTAGGTTCATACTGGGTCAGGAGGTCACTGATGTGTTTTGGTCCTAAACCATTCAGAGCTTTGTAGACCAGCAACAGAAGTTTAAAGTCTATCCTCTGACGGACAGGCAGCCAGTGTAAGGACCTCAGAGTTAGACTAACGTGGTTCGCTTTTCAGGTGTTAGTGAGGACTCTAGCAGCAGAGTTCTGAATGAGCTGCAGTTGTCTAATGGATTTTTTAGGTAGACCTGTAAAGACACTGTTACAATAATCAAGCTGACTGACGATGAATGCATGGACTAGTTTTTCCAGGTCCTGCTGAGACATCAGATCTTTTATCCTTGAGATGTTCTTAAGGTGATAGTAGGCTGATTTTGTGACTGCCTTGATGTGTTTTTCAAATTTATGTTTGAGTCCACCACTACACCCAGATTTCTGGCCTGGTTGGTGGTTTTTAGGTCTATAGACTGAAGCACTGTGGTGACCTGCAGTCGTTTCTCTTTGGCTCCAAAGAACATTACCTCAGTTTTGTTTTTGTTCAGCTGAAAAAAGTTGTGGCACATCCAGTCATTAATCTCCTCAATGCATTTACCCAGAGCCTGTAAAGGGCCTTGGTCTCCAGGTGACACTGTGATATAGATCTGTGTGTCATCTGTGTAGCTATGGTAACTAATATTGTTGTTCTTTATAACCTGCACCAGTGGGAGCATGTTGATGTTAAAAAGAAGAGGCCCCAGGATGGAGCCTTGGGGAACCCCACATGTAATTCTTGTCTGCTCAGATGTAAAGTTACCAAATGACACAAAGTTCTTCCTATTCTCTAAGTATGTCTTGAATCAGTTTAGTACGGGGCCAGACAGACCCACCCAGTTCTCCAGTCATTTAAGTAATATAATGTGGTCGACTGTAACAAATGCAGCACTGAGGTCCAGTAAAACTAACACTGACCAGAAGCGATTTCTCATAGACTGCAAGGGAAGCTCGGCTTCCCCTAAAATTACGAATATTAAATGGTTAAATATATACAGTTGTGTTGACATTTCAATGACTACAAATGTGTTAGAATATGTTCATCTCAAAAATGAGTTTGTTCAGAATCAGCATTATCACAAATCAATGGACTCAATGTTGTTCACTTCTCATAGATTCCCGTGTCTCCGTTTTCTCATACGATCTCTGCTCAGTGCATTTGCCCGTAGACGCCAGGCATCCATGCACTTCAATGGGACTGAGTGGAACAGTTTCTTTCATTGCCTCAAAACTGGACAGTAATTGGATAAATGCCACGATGTTGTCTCACCCCCGGATACTCAGCGTCTCTGGGGGTGAATGGAGCTGTGGGCGGAGCTCGGCTGGATGCTGGGCTTCCACGTACTAATTGGAGGATCAGTTGAAAGGCTGAATCCTGTTTGATTGACAGCTATTTTGAGATCTACTCCTTCACTTGACAGAGTTCAGTTTAATACTGTCACGCATTCTGCTTGTGAAATGGAGAGAGAAACCACTACGAAATTACTTGTTCATTTCTTGCACTGTAAATAAAACACACTCATTGTACTTCCTTGTTTCAATTTAACATAATTTCAATGTTTTCTTGTTTAGTTGGTACAATAATGTCATTGACCATTTTCTTATAAAGGAACGGAGGGCCGAGTTTATGTTTAAATAACTTGACCTTCTTTTTTATTTATTTATTTATTTTTTTTATGTAAGCCAACAATGAGCTTCCCCTGTCTGAAAGACGAGCAGCCGCCACTGACACTGACATGTTTCCATTGTCTCTATTCAAATAGATGTCATTCATCACTTTAGTCAGAGCAGTCTCAGTGCTGTGGTGCTGTCTAAAACCTGTCTGGAAGACGTCATGGTAGTTGTGTTGTGTTAAAAAGTTGTTTAGCCGATGAAAAACAGCTTTTTCAATTACCTTACTTAAAAATGGAAGATTGGAGATCAGCCTGTAGTTGTTCATTTGTGTCTTGTCTAGATTGTCTCTTTTTAGCAGAGGTTTAGTTACAGCTGTTTTCAATGGCTCTGGGAAAACACCTGACATTAAAGACGAGTTCACAATCTGTGACAGATCTGACTCCAAAGTCTTTGAGACCTTTTTTGGAAATCTCATGGGCAGAATGTTCAAACAACAGGAGGAGGAATTCAGTTGACTTAAGATGTCCTCCAGAACTTGGCTGTTAATGGGATTAAACTGCATTATAGTGATTGAACTGGTTTTCAGTGGACACAGTATATTTCCTGAACCTGCTGCGGATGAACCAAGTACTTGTCTAATATTTTGGATTTTGTCTGTAAAGAATTTGGCCAAGTCATTGCAAGCCCTGGTGAAATAAAGTTCAGGTGCTACTGACACAGGCGGGGTTTGTTAGCCTGTCGGCTGTAGCAAATAAGGCCCGTGCACTTTGACAGTTGTTGGTGATAATGTCAGAAAAATACAACTTCATTGCATTCCTTAAGTGTAAGTTATAAGAGTGAAGTTTCTCTTTCTAGATGTCATAATGAACCTGTAGATTTGTTTTTCTCTGTCTGTGCTCAGCTTTCTGACACTCTCTTTTTTAGTTTTTTACCAGAGTTGAATTTCTCCATGGAGACTTTTTCCTTCCAGAGATAATATTCACCTTAGTGGGAGCAATGGAATCCATAATATTTAGCATCTTAGCATTGAAGCTAGTGACAAGCTCATTGACTGAAACCCCTGTTAGAGAGAAGACCTGGTTAAAGACCTCATTGGTGTTTTTGAAATTGGAAAATTGAAAAGGAAATTGGTGAGTTCAGGTTTACATAAATAAAACACTGTAAAAGCTAAACATAATGAACAGGATGATGTTAATATAACAACAGGCTGACAGCAACATTTAAAGCATGTTTGCCATTTGGTTTGTAGGGAATATCCACAAAGGTAAAGGAAATAAGGTAAATCTGAAAACTAGGAAGAAACAATCACAGCTGAAAAGTCGAAGTTCAACTGGCAAAGAAGTTACAGCAAAGTGAACAAAATGCAGGTCAACAAAAACTACAGTAGTAAAGCTATAGCTTGGCAAAATCTGAAAACAAAGAAACTAAAACAAGAGACAGAACAACAGAATACAACAAAGAAAGCAGCCCACTATCAGTCACTTTGAATTGACCTGCTCAATAACAGTGAATCTTACACAACAGATAAATGAACTGGACTGAACATGCAAAGAGGGTCAGGAGGACTACCAGGATACATTTCTTCACCTCTTACCATATAAGGTCCTGTGTTCTTAGTGTTCTTAACCTGTCAGCCTTCACACATACATGTATTAGCTTCAGTTTGCACATACATCCTAGACAATGGACTTTAAATACCAACTTTCAACATACAGTTGTTCAAACAGCAGGAGGTTGTTTCACAGGATGTCTCAACTAAGGCAACTAATAGAACAGAAAGAAACATTTATCACCTTTTTTGTGTTCTTCATAGACTTGCATTCAGAAAAATTATATATATATATATATATATATATATATATATATATATATATATATATATATGTATATATAAAATGATTTGTTTTTTCTTCAGCAGGTAGAGTTTCAAAATTACAGTTGATACCAAATAAAAAACAGACAATGGGGGACAAAAGGAATGATAACTTTTCATTTCAGTGGCCGTTTGCTCTTCCTTAGGCAACTGTGCGGTGTAAAGTTATGAACTTAATATTAGCCCTTTACCTGGAAATCAGGAAGTAGACATGTCTAAACTTATAATAATACTAATAACTAGAAGCACTCGGAGAGCGCAGACCTCCGCCAAGGCTGATCAGTGGGCCCCCCCCGTGGGCCCCCCTACCCCTGATCACCCCCAAAAGTTAATCATTTCTTCCTTATCCCATTTCCAACAAACCCTGAAAATTTCATCAAAATCTGTCCATAACTTTTTGAGTTATGTTGCACACTAACGGACAGACAAACAAACAGACAGACAAACAAACCCTGGCAAAAACATAACCTCCTTGGCGGAGGTAATAATTTGATAGTGTATACAACCAGTGGAAACCTAAGCAGATACACCAAAAGTATTGGCTCACCCATCCAAATAATCAGAATCAGGTGTTCCAATCACTTCCATGGCCACAGGTGTATAAAATCAAGCACCTAGGCATGCAGACTGCTTTTACAACTAGAAGCACTCGGAGAGCGCAGACCTCCGCCAAGGCTGATCAGTGCCCCCCCCCCCCCCACCGGTGGGCCCCCCCACCCCCGATCACCACCAAAATTTAATCATTTCTTCCTTATCCCATTTCCAACAAACCCTGAAAATTTCATCTAAATCTGTCCATAACTTTTTGAGTTATGTTGCACACTAACGGACAGACAAACAAACAGACAGACAGACAAACAAACCCTGGCAAAAACATAACCTCCTTGGCGGAGGTAAATATTTGTGAAAGAATGGGTCGCTCTCAGGAGCTCAGTGAATTCCAGCGTGGAACTGTGATAGGATGCCACCTCAGCCAACATGTACAAGTGGGCCCCATATGGGTTGCAAAGGGGCCGCATGGGTAACAAGTGGGCATGGGCTTGAACTGGCAAAACTGTCTGGGTCCCGTATAGTTTTAGTAACATGGGTCCCATATTGGAAGCCCATGTGGGCTGACTATATGGGTCCTATAGGGGATATGACTGGGCAAAGTGGGCAGTGGGGTGGAAGTAGGCAAGTTACATGGGCCCCATTTTGGTCATCTAACATGAGTCCCACATGGGAAGCCCATGTGGGGCAACTCTAAGGGCCCCATAGGGGATATAAGTGGGCAGCGTGAGAATGGGGTGGAACTGGGTATAATGTACTGGGCCCCATATAGTTCATTCAACATGGGCCCACATAGGAAGCCCACGTGGGCTGACTGTATGGGTCCTATAGGGGATATGAGTAGGCTAAGTGGACATGGGGTGGAAGTAGGCAAGTTACGTGGACCCCATGTTGGTTACCCAACTTGAGTCCCACATGGGGAGCCCATGCGGGCCAACTGTAAGGGCCCCATAGGCCATGTAAGTGGGCATGGGGTGGAACTGGGTATAATCTCTTGGGCCCCATATAGTTCATTCAACATGGGCCCACATGGGCTTCCCATGGAAGAAGTGGCTATTTCTCATGGACTGCAAGGGAAGCTCAGGTTCCCCTAAAATTACGAAAATTAAATGGTTAAATATGTACGGTTGTGTTGACATTTCATTGACTACAAATGTGTTAGAACACGTTCATCTCCCACGAGTTCGTTCAGAATCAGCTTTATCACAAATCAACGGACTCGATGTTGTTCACTTCTCATACATTCCCGTTGCGCTGTTTTCTCATTCGATCTCTGCTCAGTGCATTTGTCCGTAGACTGTGGGCGTCTCTGGGCTTCAATGGGACTGAGTGGAACAGTTTTTTTCATTGCCTCAAAACTGGACGGTAATTGGATAAATGCCACGATGTTGTCCCGCCCCCAGACGCCGGGCGTCTCTGGGGGTGAATTGGGCTGTGGGCGGAGCTCGGCTGGGCTGGACGCCAGAATCCCATGTGCTGATTGGAGGAACAGTCGAAAGGCTGAATCCCGTTTGATTGACAGCTATTTTGAGATCTACTCCTTCACTGACACAGTTCAGTTTAATACTGTCTGTGAAAAGAGAGAAACCACTACCAAATTACTCATTCATTTTTTGCACTGTAAGTAAAACACACTCATTGTACTTCCTTGTTTCAGTTTAACATAATTTCAGCGTTTTCTTGTTTCAGTTACATAATTTAATCATTTCTTGTTCGAGTTTAATATTGTTGTGTCGATAGTTAAATCAATCAAACTGTTGGCTAGGTCGGAGTGAAAGGAGCATCTCTTGTTTAAAAAGGCTGAAGTCTTACACCTGCAACACAATGGGCCAAGGCAATCTAAGCAGAGAAGACACTGGTCCAGTCCCTGGAAAAGACGCCTACTTGGTTCGATAAGGTGACTGACCATTTTCTTAAAAAGGAACGGCGGGCCGAATGTATGTTTAAATAACTTGGCGATTTTTTTTTTTTTTTTGGATGTAAGCCGACAATGAGCTTCCCCTGTCTGAAAGACGAGCAGCCGCCACTGGGTGGAAGTAGGCAAGTTACGTGGGCCCCATTTTGGTTACTTAACATGAGTCCCACATGGGGAGCCCATGTGGGCCAACTGTAAGGGCTGATCTGTGGCAGGAGGGTTTTTTTTTCTTCATAGCCTGATGACAGTTAGACATATTGTTAATCTCTAGAATTTATTCTAATATTTTCAGGGTCATGCAAACACAGTGTAGGCTGCCTACAGGTACATCTCAAAAAATTAGAATATCATGAAAAACTTCAATATTTTTTGTCACTCATTTCAGAAAGAGAAACCCATATATTATGTAGAGTCATTAGACATAGAGTGAAATATTTCAAGTCTTAGTTATTGAAATTTTTATGTGTATGGCTTACAGAGAATGAAAACCCAAAATTCAGTGTCTCAGACAATTAGAATATTGCATAAAATCAATTTAAAAAAGGATATTTTAAACTGAAATGTCAGGCTTCTGAAAAGTATGTTCATTTCTATTTGAGTAAATCAGTAGGTTACTTCTATTTTTACCAGTATTTTTTATACAAGTATCTGTAGGCTACTTTTACTTCAGTCCAGAATGTGAGTAGGCTACTTTTGCCACCTCTGCCTTCCAGTAATCTTGACACTGGTGTTAGTGTTGAAGCCAGTGATGAATATACAGCCCTACAATCAAGGCAAAATATCTCAATCACTACCTCTATCTCTGTGAATGGTGTTTTTTTTAATAAGGCTAAAATATCTAAACAAACATCTGTTATGGAAATGTTCAACTGATAACCCACACACAAAGAGGAGGAGAGAAAGTTAGAGTTAAAATAAATAAATGCATTTATTGAGAAGTCAATCACAGAGAAACTCTGTAAGTGAAGTCTCCCTAAACAAGAGAAAACTAAAGATTATATAGAACCAAATCCAACCCCCTCAAACTATGATGTCATTCCTTACGTACATCGTACCACCCCATACTACTCCTTCTCTGCTCCGTGAAGAGGTCATGATGACCTCTCCACTCTAACCTTGCTTGGATCCAATCTGGAGTGCAGGCGCCATCCTCTATCTACAAATTCAGACATTTAGGTGTTTGGGTTTTAACTCAAGGCAAGAACTCCGTTCCTGGGTTGGGGGTGTTACAGAGTGGTAAACATCACACATAATGAATAATGACTCAGCATTAAAAGAAGATGTACTAACAGTATAAAATATAAAGAGTATAAATATAAAAAGTAAATTTTTCCACCACATTTCCTCCCTTTTGATTATTCAACCGAATCAATCATGCAAAAACATAAAATTTACGTACGAGTATCAATAAATGATTATAAATGATTATCAACCCAAAGACAACCTAATTAAGCCATATTTCTCCAGATATTCTCCAGATAAATTATATGTAGCCAAATTTCCAGACTTTGTGTCTTTTTTCTTTTTAGATCAGGTTTGACATTGGAGGACAAATAGCAAAATACTATGAAAAAAATACTATAAACATCCACCCATGATCTATCTGCTTTTGGACATCAGTCAGAACAGTAATTTCCAGCTTCACAATTTTTGTTCATTTGACAGGATTACACGTTGCTTTCTTCATACACCATCAAATCATCATCAAGATCATCTAAGTCATCAAAATCATAATTATCATCATCGTCATCAATCACTTCATGCTATACCATACTAAAAGTACCAATCACACTGCTAATCATTGAACGTATTATTGGAATGATGCAACAGGATAATCCGAGGAGTAATACAAACACACCAAAAATCACAGCAATAATTTTCATCAACATTGCCTTCCATCCCCCAGACAGCAGCCAGCCCCAAAAATCCCAGCCTGTTGTAGTGTATGCAGTGTTTTCCTCATGTAGGACTCGTCTAGGGTGATCAAACTGATTGTGGAAACATCAGGTACATAGGTACAACACTGGTCGCCAATAAGATGACAGACACCTCCCTTTTCGGCCAATAGGAGATCTAAAGCTGCCCTATCCTGTAATGCGACAGTGCGGAGAGCTTTCATCTCACTGGTCATTAAACCGCTGTTCAACAGACGCAGTGAGATTCTCTAGCTCCACAGAAAGTTCTTCTATGTACCAAGCTAAACAATCAGGGCCGTACATGGGAATAATACTGATTACAAACTTATGGCCACCTGAAATCTGATCCCGTTTTACACGGGTGTGAGGCGGTGACATAACTGGGCTGATGGTCAATTTGGAGGTAGCTGGAACCAAATAAGAGAGGTGACATGTACCTGCCCATCATGCTGGGAGATACAAATAAGAGTGTTGACCACACGTCCACACCATATCTGTAGGACAGCCATACCCATAATCAGAAGGAGTTAGAGCTACGGTGGCATTATATGTGGTAGTAACATTAAAAATAAAATAAAATAAAATAAAAATATGAGGTCTTAGCATCATAATGTGTCAGTGGGGATGGTGTACCTAGTAATGCCGTGAGACTGTAAAGGACTATAACTGGAGAAAAGTAAATTTATCAGCCCTTTTTTCACAATTTGCTAACCCGCATGCTACCTTGAGAGTAATGTTACACCCAGATGTGTGTCCCAAATTATACCGTGTGTGTTCTGTGACTGGGGAATGGAAGCAAAACTGTGGAGTGAAAAAAAGATTAGACAGATCTCTGAGCCGAAAAACAACATTTTTCTGTACCATAGTAATATTAGTGTCTCTAGAGAAATTTCTTGGATTTCTGAAGGAAGGTCACGTTGGGTCTCAACCTCAGCCAGGGGTACGCCGTGACAGACGGCCACTGTCCATTTTATCATTGTCAATAGTGTGTGATTGATCGAGAGAGGATAAGGAGCGAACAGAGTATCTTCATGTGAGCTGTGTGGCATCAAACTACACACATAGCATGATTGATTAGTGACACGTCGTGTCAGATCACGTGTAACTCGCCACCATGTGTTATCGCTATAGTCGTGGTGATCAATGAGGTGGAGGTCACGTCTGTGACATCCCCGAAGCTCCTCTGACCCTAGCTGTCCTCCGACAGACCAGGGCGCAACAGGAATGTGATGCGGTGGTGAAGGATCAGATACCTGATAGAATGTGTCCATGTACCACATGTACAGGCACAGGAGGGTGATGCAGGTGACAGCTGACCCTTTGATCACCTCCGTCGTTGTCGAATCAGTGTATGTGTGGGGCAGGGGGTCTTCAGTCACTCGCCAGTGACCAGGCAAAGGATAAGTGTATATGAGACGTCACTGGGGTCGTTACCACCGCTAGGTTTCAACCAGCGAGTCTTGTGAGTGTGGGTGCGTGATACAGCTGTGTCCAGCTCCGGTGTCCAGTCGTCCAGTCTACGCTGTCGATCGATGGTCCGGCCCGTCCTCGGCTGCAGCAGTCGGCGGTTCTCCGAAAAACCGCTTACAGTGGATCGCGTGGATCCACATGGCACGTTCAGCAACCTTGACCGCTGTGTGCGTCGTCAGGAGCACCTGGAAAGGGCCTCGCCACCTGCGCTGTTTCCAGTGCTTTCGTCTGAAGTCCCGAACCAGGATCCAATCCCCCGGCTGCAGCGGATGAAGCAGCCCCTCTGCAGGAACCGGTAGTGCTGCTTTCACCAGTACCTGTACTTGAGAGAGTTCAGAGGAGAGTTTTCTACACTAAGACACCATGTCATGCTCCAACAATGATGTCAACCCGGTTGGTTGGGGGGCCTGGAGACCTGTATATGGGGTCTCCCAAACATAGTCTCAAAAGGACTCAGCCCACTTCGACTCCTACGTCTCATTCTCATTTGCATGAGAACCAGAGGTAGGGCCTTGACCCAGTTAAGGCCTGTTTCCTCACAACATTTAGCCAGTTTTGATTTTAGGGTGCTATTTTCCCTTTCAATAGCCCCCCCTGATTGTTGATGGTATGCACAGTGTGTTTTGAGGTCAAAACCTAGCATTTCCCCTAACTCAGTTAGTGCTGTGTTCACAAAGTGGGACCCATCGTCTGATGAGATCCTCTTTGGGATCCCCCAACAAAACAAAACAAAATTTCAGTTACCAAAGCTTTAGCCACTGCAGAGCTGTCTGCATGCTTTGCAGGAAAACATTTATCTAACATTCCTCCCTTAGACACATGATCTACGCCATGTGTCAGCTTAGCAAACCAGGGGAAGAAATGTTTGGGCCAACAAGGTCGTCCATCAGCTGCCTCAAGTGAAACAAAAGACACAAGCCTGTGAAGAAGGACAACAAAGGAGAAGGTCATCAACATACTGTAAAGGAGCAACACCTGGTGGGAGGTCAAGGTGGGACAGCGAGTCGGCCAAAATCAAATTGTAAATGGTTGGGGCCTCGCAATACCCCTGAGACATGCGCGTCCATGTGTACATTTTGTTTCTGAACTGAAACGCGAACCAATATTGGCTATCTGCATGCACGGGAACAGATGTGAACGCGTTCGAAAGGTCAATGACAGAAAAGTGAGATGCAGACGGCGGAATTTGTGATAAAATCGTGTGTGGATTTAGGACCGTGGGTATGCGTGGAACCACGGCTTTGTTTACCGCCTGTAGGTCTTGAATAAACCTCCATGTGTCTGGGTCAGGAGGGGTTTGCACTTTTTTCCACAGGAAAAATTGGGGTCCTGACCGGTGAATCAGGACATGGAACTATAATTCCCACATTCAAATAAGCTTAGAACTCGGACTGTTTTTGACATGGCCTGTAATCAGATCGCGGGGTAATGATGACCGGTGGGCAGTTTCGGACGAGACCCACATCATGTGGACCAGTAGCCCAGACACCAGGTGGGATATCAGCCAGTTCGGGTGGCACGGAGACGGGTGAGAGGCCTGTGGGAGATGTAGACATACAGGTGAGCTGAGCGCTTCATCATTTAACAACTGTACAGTTTTCTGACAGTGAAACACTGATATCATGCTCTGTCTGTATACCCCCAGTCGGGGAGCGAACATGATGGCCGGGTCAGAGGTGGGACACAAATCTGACACCTGCAAGGCCTTTTCCACAAACGGGCCCACGTCTTTCCAATCTGCATGGCATGGTTTGGAAAGAGCAACATGCGTGGTGCAGCACCAAGCCTGTAAAAAGAATGTTGGTTATCAGTCAGTGACACAGACAATGCACAAAAAAATATGAATCCCAAAACATGTAACCAGTTGTGAGCTTATCAGACTCTGTGTGAAAAAACTTTTCTTCATATGTGGGGTCAGGGCCTCCAGGACTGAAATGAGAAGCACAATATAAATCATTTGGGGGTGAGACATAAGCGCCAGGCTGAAGTCTGCTGTCACTTAGCTCGACCCATTTTTCTGTAATTTGGGGGGAACAGATTTTCCAGTGGTATACAGAATCTGGTAACCCAGCAGCATACCTAACCATTGTGTGTGCGTACACACAATGTGAGTGGAGATCTGTGCCTGCGACTGTGTTTTGTTGAGTTATCGTTAACCCCTCTGGACCCGATTCAAGTTTTACCCCCAATTTGCACATCAAATCCCGCCCACACAAATTAATGGGACAGACGGGTGCGAGTAAAAAAAGAATGTTAGAAAGTACATTCTTGTGAAACACATGTCAACGGAACAGTAAAGCTCTCTCTGTCCTGTTTACCACCAGCCGACACAGAAATAATAGTTTTTCCACTCAACTTTAGTGTAGGTGTTAAGTCTACATGTCTGATCACAGAGTATGTAGCTCCACTATCTACTAAAAACAATAACTTAAACCTACTTAAAGTAAGATCAACCACAGGGAGCTTCTGATAGGAGTCAGTACACAGCTGAGCGTGTGTGTGTGTGTGTGTGTGTGTGTGTGTGTGTGTGTGTGTGTGTGTCACCTCCTCCTCCCTTGGGCAGTGCAGCAGAAGCTGTAGTGGGTGTGGAATCCGTGTCTGGAGACCCGCCCTCCAGGGCCACGAGCCAATCCCCTGCCCTGTTCCCTCCACGTGGCTGTCTCCGCCCCGCCTTCTCTGTGGGCAGTCCCTTTTCCCATGTCCTGGGTGGCCACAGAGGTGGCCCACCCCTCCACATGTCAGACCACCCCTTTCCGGGTGTAGGTGGGCCTCGAGTGTTCTCCGGTCCCCGCCCACGCTGTTCCCCGGGGGGGGGGGGGTCGGGCAGACCAGTCCGGAGTGTCTGATGAAAGTGACCCCTGCCCTGCGTCTGGAATCTTCCACTGTCTCATCAGGCCTGTTTCAGGTGTCTCCATGCAGACAGACAGCCTCAGGTGGGAAAAAACGTCCGGCAGAGGCTAGGGGTCATCTGTGCAGCCAGAAGCCGCCTGAGTTCGGACCCGGTGGGTCTGTGTTCATTGCAGAAAGTCCCTCGGATGGATCAGGTAGATGTTTCAGTGAATGTCCATGCCCTGAACACCACAACAGGACCGGCTGGTCCGCTGACTTCCACCGTGGGCATTTGTGCAGCTGTGCCAGAGGTCAGTCCTCCCCCCTGCCTGCAGCATCAGCAGCGGGGGTGGAGTCGGGTTGTGTGGAGTCCGGCTCCGGTGGTGGAGAAGGCCGGGGGTCAGCAGACCTGGGGGGCCTGCTGGGGCCCGTTGACGTTTGGCCGGTTCTGGAATTACGGCTGAGTGTTCCGGGAGGGGGGGCGGGTTCTTGCGGCGTCTTTGTGGGTAGGCGTCCAGACCCGGACACCAACTTCGCTGCCTGCACAGAAACACAAGGGGGGGGGGGCATATGGTATATGGTAAAGCGGCGGAGCTCAAGCTCCTTGACAATCGAAAATATAACTGTTTAATCTGTATAATCTGTTTTATATCTGTTTTTATAACCAGCAGCATACTTTACCAGATCTTACAGACGTAGCACAGACGTCGCACAAAAATACAAGGGAAGTATAAAGTTATCAATACAAAGAAGTGGTTTAAATATTCTAACAAATTAGGCATAAAAGGGAAAAAAAACACAGCTAGATGGTGTCATCTACGGTTACACATGCCTCAGTTTGTTTTTGCTTCATTCACCACATCTCAAAACATTTGTTACAAATTTCCTATTGTTTAAATTCCCTGACCTTGTTTTTTCTCTCTTTGCCTCCCTTTAACTCATTCAGTTTTTGCACACCCAAAGTTGGCGTTTTAGAAAAAATACCCATGTTTACCCAATAATCAGCACATTCAAGCACAATTTCCCCATATTTTCTTTTTACCCATGGGTTTTGGAATAGGGGCCTCTCTGTCCACACCCCCGTCACTGTGCCCCGGCCGGTTTCCCATTTTTACACTTAGAACGTCTTCTAAGTGGTTTTTGTTCCTTGGCGAACAAAATACTAAAAAACCCTGATTTTTCTTTTCAGTTGTCAGCGAAAAAATCACCTAAAACGCTTTCAAGTTTGTTATAAACTTTACTCTACTGTATTTACATACAGTAGCAACCTTATACGATTTTTCTTTTTGGTTGAAGGCAGGCGAAAAAATCTCCCAAAAACGCCTGTACTCTATTGCATTTGCATACACTAGCAACCTTATACGATTTTCTTTTTGGTTGAAGGCGAAAAAATCTCACAAAAACGCCTGTACTCTATTGTATTTGCATACAATAGCAACCCGACTCAGGTCTATATATATATATATATATATATATATATATATATATATATATATATATATATATATATATATATACATATATATATACACACACACACACACATATATATATATATATATATATATATATATATATATATATATATATATACTTATTCTTATTTTTTATTTATTATTTTTTTATTTTCATTTTTATTTTTTTATTTTATTTTGTTCTCTCTTTTTTTTAATATATATATAAACCCGAATCGCACGCCACTATTGTTTCAGTGACGTACCCAGTGACGTGAGTTTGGAACACAGAGAGTAAAAGCCCCAACACCCCAAACTGTAACTTTCTCACCGTGTGTGGCGTTGAACTCAGTTCTGATTCCAGTGGTGAGACGGGCGGGGCTCGGGGCCGGTCCCCCGTCTGCGGTGTCGTTTTACCACGGGGCTACAGCCGCTTTTTGGCCCGTAGGATGATCAGTCCACCAACCTCTGTTCCCCGCCCGACAGCACACATGGAATCCTGCCGACAACGCCAATTTGTTATGGAAATGTTCAACTGATAACCCACACACAAAGAGGAGGAGAGAAAGTTAGAGTTAAAATAAATAAATGCATTTATTGAGAAGTCAATCACAGAGAAACTCTGTAAGTGAAGTCTCCCTAAACAAGAGAAAACTAAAGATTATATAGAACCAAATCCAACCCCCTCAAACTATGATGTCATTCCTTACGTACATCGTACCACCCCATACTACTCCTTCTCTGCTCCGTGAAGAGGTCATGATGACCTCTCCACTCTAACCTTGCTTGGATCCAATCTGGAGTGCAGGCGCCATCCTCTATCTACAAATTCAGACATTTAGGTGTTTGGGTTTTAACTCAAGGCAAGAACTCCGTTCCTGGGTTGGGGGTGTTACAGAGTGGTAAACATCACACATAATGAATAATGACTCAGCATTAAAAGAAGATGTACTAACAGTATAAAATATAAAGAGTATAAAATATAAAAAGTAAATTTTTCCACCACACATCAAACAATGACTCAAAATTATATACGAAGATGAAATTTGTTGCATAGTTTCAGCGTTAAAACTGATCAAATAATTGCTGTCTGTGGTTCTAAATGGGCTGTGGCAATAACTTTGAAATATAATAGCTTGCAGCAACATGTTGGGGAAAAAACAAACTATGAAGTAGTTCATTTTTGGAACTGTGAACTTAGTTCAAAATATTTAATTATTAACTTTGAACTGAACAAGTTAACTTTAAAATTTGTGTTTTGAACTTTAAACTAGTTCATGTAGAAAGTGAACACTGTGTGTGTGCTGGTCCCGCAGTAGAGCAATGACAGTGTCTCCCCAAAAATTATGCAATCAGCAGTGCCGCTGCAAATAATCCCCACTTCATGGACATTTAAAAAAAACTTAAAGCAAGAGGCTCTGAATGTTTGTGTTGTTGTGATAATTGTAATTATAATATTTAATATCATATGAAAGGTTAGTGTACACTGTTTGACTGTGAGGGAAATAAAACAGGAATCTGTAAAATGGATTTATTTTATCTGATTTTATTTTATTTACTTATCAAGCATTTAAAATGTGAAAACTGTTTTACTGATGACAGGAAATAAAAACAATGTAGTTACTATGGCACAGCCTGTTAATTCTCTCAAAATGCATTTATTTGGTGTCAGTTATTAAGTTTTTCATGTGCATGAAACAAAGTTGTGATTTATCAGACATTTATTACTTCAAAATGGCTAGTTTACATATTCAAATCAATAAAATATGATGTGGAAACTTCAGTTAGGATGGTCAATTGGAATGTTAAATTTCTGTTCTGACAATTTAACTAGACTAACATCTAACAGTCACAATTTAACCTGAAATTTTATTTTTGGTTGGTGAATGTTAACCACACAGTATTTACCTGTGCAAAAACAAATTATAAAAAGCACCTCCTGTTGACTTCTCTGATTTCTCTCAATCATTGTCTTTTGTCATATTTAAATTTGTCCAGATAACAGTTCTTCGCTGTTGGAAAGTGTTCTTCTTTGCCACGTAAGTAATTTGAATGTAATAGTTTGCCATATATGCAGAATTAGGGCTGCAGCTATCAGTTAAATTATTTTTGTAATCAATCCTACCAGTTATTTTATTGATTAAGTAATCTAAGAAATTATTTTGCCTTATTAAATAGCAATAAGAAAGATGAGGAAAAAATACAAAAAACATATGTCCCTGAAAATGAACAGTCAGTTGGGTTTTATTCCTAGACATTCCCTTTAAAATCAGAACTAATCCAATTTATTGCATTCGGTGCATTTAACTTCAGTCCTTCTAAAACAAATAAATGAAAATAATAGTAATAAAGTAAAGTTAAATTTCCCTTTTGCACCCCTTAAAAAAAGTAATGTAGAGATCCCTCTCTGAAAAAATGTTCCCCTCCTAAATGTAAGGATTTCCCAATCAAATTTTTTTCCTCCTGAATCTGAATCATTTGATTTTAAGTATCTGCCGATTAGTAGACTAATTTTGTAACGATTAATCTTTTGACTATTTTTTCAATTAGTGGACTAATCTAAATGACTAATTAAAACAAATAAATAAATCAAGTGTGGCTGTGTGTAATGGGGGAGGGAGGGGTCCCATGCGATGTGGCTCTTTCCTGCAGGTCTGTACTAGGCACTATGCAGAATTCAGAATACTGGTATGTATCTGTTGCGAGTTCTTGTCAATCTTGTCTTCTGGATCCCGTAGTGTGTGAATGTGACAGCGTGTCTCTAAATGGGCTCTGGTATAGTGACAGTTTTGGCTGTAAAATGTACTAAATGATGTTTTGTGTAAACTCTGGATGTTGCCGCTTCAGGACACTTGGATTGGAGTGGACGAGCAGTATGGAGGAACGTTACAAAGTTTTTGTGTAGTTTTATGGACCGTTTCTTCTCATTGATGTTCCATATGTGGATTTTTGGTGCAGAATGAAAACTCCATGAGTCTCCAGCTACACTTTGAGGAATGAAACACTACACCGAATTTCTCATCAGCATGAGGGTGAGTCAGTAATGATTGAATTTAATTTTTGGGTGAAGAATTCCTTTAATGTAAGCCTTTTTTTTTTCTCCTTTTGACTCATCCCTAGGTTGCTGTGGTTGCAGATGTAGGGGGCACAAGGCAAATAATGGAATACATTCTGTCAAACCAGCTGGGATTGGTTGGAGTATAACATGGTTGCCCGTCACGGGAAAAAGGGGTTTAAGAACTTGCATCTTTTCAATGTTGTGTATGGTAAGTAAATTAGAGAAGTTCAAATGAAAATCATTTGTTGAAGAACATTCAATCTCTGTATGCAGTCCTTACTAAATTTTATGGACTTCCATTTTTTAAAAAAATACACACCAGTAAGTTTTTGAGCATGGTGGCGGTTTCAAATTAAAGTACATTAAAGGAAAATATCTCTCAAGATGAATATGCAAGGGATCTCTTTTTCCTGGACTGCCCTATTTAGAGAATTGCTCATCTAATTTTTAAATAATGATACTGAATAAGCTTAAATCGATATATGCATATAAATAGCAACCTTTTTACATAAATAATGCTGGTTCTACTGGCATTGGCAATCTGAAGCCCTTATTGTACAATTGAAGCCTCAATTTATGTACATAAGTTATTGCTTTTGTTGAATTTAGGCCTTTTAATGTGAAAAAATGTGCATCATTTTATTTTATGACTATTTGCATGCTCCTCACAAAGCTATTATATATATTTATTATGATTATGAGGGAGCATTATAATAAAATGTTTTCAGTTTAAGTACTTCAAAAATATTTTCTTTTGCTAAAAATCCATCATGATTATACATCATATCCTTCATACTTTATATGGCCCTGAAGTTGGCCACTGTCTAATTCTAAATGGTATTTAAAAATAATATGTTTTTAATGTTAACTCATACTGTCAACCAAATTTGTTTTACAGAGGCTCTTAAGAAGAATTCACTGACAGCAAAGGTGAACCAGCAGGAAGCGGAGAGGGCACTGTCAAAATGGTTCATTGGGGCAAGAGACAGAGGAGGACGACAGGCATCCAGACAGTCAGTGCCAAATTAAACAGTATTGAGCAGGGGTGGAATATGACTGATGGTAGAAAATTTGTATTTAGGTACAAATAATGTTACACTTTTAAAATATTGTTCAGTTACAAGTAAAACAACCAAAGTAAAGAAACTATCTTCAACACTAATTTGTTTCATTACATTGTTTTCTTGCCAATGTTAACTAAAAAGTTTGCAAAATGTTGACAAACTGTTGCATTGTTTTTTCTGGAACAGTTATTTTCATTACCATTAAATCTGTTGATCAATTTTTCTATTAATCAGCAAAATATTTGGTACATAAAATATTCGAAAATATTTGACCAAAAACCAGAAAATTTTCATAAATTCAAAGTTTAAATCAAAGAAATTGGCCATTTTTTAAATTAGTTAGAGCCTGACTCAAACTGGTTGGTGATTACATTTTTTATTTATCTATTTTTATTTTTTTTTTTGTTCTGATTAATTGTTGCAGCTCTTGGTTGGATGTTTATTCAAACACTACTCAGTACTCATTTGGGTTTTTTTAAAATAACTAATTAGATTACTTTGTGTAATGCATACTCTTTTTACCCTTAGAAGTACAAGTATGACCGAGATTATTTGGAAAAACAGTAATTTAAAAATAAAATTTGTAACTTTTCAAGTTCAAGTTTTGATCTTTAATTGTAAAAAAAAAAAAAATCAAATAAATACAATTGTGACTTAATTCTGATATTCTTTGAGGTGAATTATTTATATTTAATTTCAACTTATTTTCACATTTGTGGGGAGGTTGTCTATACATAAGTTTCTTTTGCAGTTTAGACCATTTCTCAAGTCTGTTTGGATGTCAGCTTATGTTTGATTGACGGCTATCTTTAAAGCCCCAGCAGGACCAGCTAAAAAAAAAATTCCATTTCAAGTGTATGCTATATTTGGAACATCTTTGCTGCTTTACTTTCTCATCAGTAGGGGTGGGTGATATGATCCAAAACTGATATCACAATATTTCTCAGAATTTTTGTGATAAGAATATTATTGACGATAACACTTAATATTAATAATTTCTTGTTCTCTCCAGCGTTAATTTAAAATTACTGTTCCTCTAGTTTTTAGTAGCTCTTTACTTTGTTAATAATAATAATAATAATAATAATAATAATAATACTAACAATACATTGCATTTATAAAGCACTTCTCATTCAACAGAATCTCAAAGTGCTACAGAGAGAAGTAAAAAATAAATAAAAAATAAAATACTGTATCAGGATTAAAAGACTAGGTGAATAAAACAGAGCATCATGGTGGCCCATAAAAAGCCTGTTGTATATTATCCAACAGATTATCATTTGATGGCACTCATCAGTTCATGTCATGTCCGGTATGATCCTGTAAACTGTTGTCTGAAGCAGCTCATGCCTGTTAGCTTTTGAGTGATGGGTTTTGTGTGCACATAGGTAAAATTGCCATGTTCAATGTTACCATATAGGTTTGTGAATGAGGGAGGCATGTATCATTTTATCTGAAAATTATTCAAATCCTTTCATTCTGGTCAGTGAGGTAACATTTTAATTAATGTTTTTTTGTTTTGTTTTTTTATTTTATTTTGCAAATTTGTTTTTCGGCCAAGCCAATGGCCCATGTGGGTCTAATGCAGGATAAAACCAGGTTTTACATGGGTCCCAGTTGGGCAAAACGGACAAGATCCATCTTGGTCCCACCTTTAAGTCCTGTGTGGGTCCTACATGAGGACAACAGCTAAAATTATTTGCAGGTTCCATGTTGGCCCCATGTTAACTGACCATGTTAGTTTAATGCAGAATTACACTAGGTGTTAAGTGGGCTCCATCGGGGTAAGATATGCAAGACCCATTTTGGTCCCAGCTTTTAGTCCTATGTGGGTCCTACATGGGGATAACATGAGCTGAAACATAGTTTGCAAGTGGGATTGTCTGTGGGTTCTATGTTGATTGCATTCTTGCCCATGTGGGTTTACGGCAGAATTACACTAGGGTCATTCCATGGCAATTCAACCAATGGTCCCCACATGACCCCCTCAGAAAATTCTGAAAAAAATCACACCTGTTCACCTACCAGATAAACAAACACATCCAAAATTTTAATGTCATATCTGTAATAGTTTAGGAGATACAGCCCTTTGAAAATAATGTTTTTTATTTATTTATTTATTTATTTTTTATTTTGCAAATTTGCTTTTGGTTCAACTTTGAGGAGCTCTTTGTCCTTAGGTATTCAAGCCACACTGCTGAAACTTACTGTCTGGGGTGAAATCCCCCTTAAAAGACCATATTTTGCATCAAAATAATTGTAGGTGTCTTCATGTTTGGTCCATGAGGCCTTGAAATCAGGCCAAAAGGCTAATTCTTCCAAATGTCCTCTCTCTTCAGGCTTGCACTGTGCCATAATGGATGAATGTAGAGACCTAATTTTTTTTGCATGGATTCTTATGGTCCAGATGCAACAATATACTGCAAAAAGTCTACATTTCAACAAAAAGTGTGGCTGTGAGGCAATGGATAAAATGGGTCGATTTCAGTTTTTCACAAAAATACTCTTTATTTGAGCATCCAAATTACCATGTGGCCAGTTAATGAAAATTTGAAATTTTTACCATGTCTTCATATATGTTTCAAGATGTTGTGCACAAAATTTTAGATTTGGAATAGAGCTGGTTCTATTTTTAATATTTTTTTACTGCATGATTATATTTTCTTCAAATTGTATACAAACATAAGTGTAAATAGCATTTTTAACAGTATAATGGCATTGATTATTGCACAAGTTATGATAATACTTGAGATATTTGAACTAGGGTGTGGAACTGCATGATGGTTCAGACAGAATAATTATAGATTTCCCAGAACTGGCTCAGGTTGATGCCTGTAGTAGAGACTTCTGGGAAATTGGATGGAGCTGGTCAGTTGACCCAATTTCACCAGGGTCAATGACAGAAATGTAGCTAAGATTTCCCAGAATCACCAATTTTCAGACAGCCTGTTTGTCTTGATAATGTCTTACTGTGACATTCATCCTTTAAGATCAATCCGACAACACATTTTTTTCCATGATGAATAAGTTTGTTCAGGATTATGAATAGAATTCCTAAAATTAGGCTGGCCAGCATCATAAAAATTCTGGGAAATCTTAGCTACATTTATGTCATTGACCCTGGTGAAATTGGGTCAACTGACCAGCTCCATCCAATTTCCGAGAAGTATCTACTACAGGCATCAACCTGAGCCAGTTCTGGGAAATCTAATTAGTCTATCTGAACCATCATGCAGTTCCACACCCTAGTTCAAATATCTCAAGTATTATCATAACTTGTGCAATAATCAATGCCATTATACTGTTAAAAATGCCATTTACACCTACGTTTGTATACAATTTGAAGAAAATATAATCATGCGGTAAAAAAAATATTAAAAATAGAAGCAGTTCTATCCCAAAGCTAAAAGTTTGTGCCCAACATCTTGAAACATATATGAAGACATGGTAAAAATTTCAAAATTTTCATTAACTGGCCACATGGTAATATGGGTGCTCAAATAAAGAGTATTTTTGTGAAAAACTGAAATCGACCCATTTTATCCATTGCCTCACAGCAACACTTTTTGTTGAAATGTAGTCTTTTTGCAGTATATAGTTGCATCTGGACCATAAGAATCCATGCAAAAAAATTTGGTAGCTACATTCATCCATTATGGCACAGAGCAAGCCTGAAGAGAGAGGACATTTGGAAGAATTAGCCTTTTGGCCTGATTTCAAGGCCTCATGGACCAAACATTAAGACACCTACAATTATTTTGATGCAAAATATGGTCTTTTAAGGGGGATTTCACCCCAGACAGTCAGTTTCAGCAGTGCGGCTTGAATACCTGAGGACAAAGAGCTCCTCAAAGTTGGACCAAAAGCAAATTTGCAAAATTAAAAAAAAACAAACATTTTTTTCAAAGGGCTGTATCTCCTAAACTATTACAGATATGACATTAAAATTTTGGATGTGTTTGTTTATCTGGTAGGTGAACAGGTGTGATTTTTTTCAGAATTTTCTGAGGTGGTCATGTGGGGACCATTGGTTGAATTGCCATGGAATGACCCTAGTGTAATTCTGCCTTAAACCCACATGGGCAAGAATGCAATCAACATAGAACCCACAGACAACCCCACTTGCAAAACCATATTTCAGCTCATGTTGTCCCCATGTAGGACCCGCATAGGACTAAAAGCTGGGACCAAAATGGGTCTTGCATATCTTACCCCGATGGAGCCCACTTAACACCTAGTGTAATTCTGCATTAAACTAACATGGTCAGTTAACATGGGGCCAACATGGAACCTGCAAATAATTTTAGCTGTTGTCCTCATGTAGGACCCACATAGGACTTAAAGGTGGGACCAAGATGGATCTTGTCCGTTTTGCCCAACTGGGACCCATGTAAAACCTGGTTTTATCATGCATTAGACTCACATGGGCCATTGGCTTGGGGCCAACATGGAACCCGCGGACAATCCCACTTGTAACCCGTATTTCAGCCCATACTGTCCCCATATAGGACCCACATAGGACTTAAAGCTGGGACCAAGATGGGTCCTGTCTGTTTTGCCCAGGTGGGGCCCACCTAAAACCTGGTATCATCCTACCTGAAACCCACATGGGCAGATTACTTGGGGCCAAGGTAATGCCCGCGGACAATCCCACTTGCAACCCATTTCAGCCCATTCTGTCCCCATATAGGACCCACATAGGACTTAAATCTGGGACCAAGATGGGTCCTGTCTGTTTTGCCCAGGTGGGTCCCACCTAAAACCTGGTGTCATCCTACCTGAAACCCACATGGGCAGATTACTTGGGGCCAAGGTAATGCCCGCGGACAATCCCACTTGCAAACCATATTTCAGCCCATACTGTCCCCATATAGGACCCACCTAGGACTTAAAGCTGGGACCAAGATGGGTCCTGTCTGTTTTGCCCAGGTGGGTCCCACCTAAAACCTGGTGTCATCCTACCTGAAACCCACATGGGCAGTTTACTTGGGGCCAAGGTAATGCCCGCGGACAATCCCACGTGGGGTGCGATGTGACAATCCCATGTGGGGCCCATTATTCAGCCCACTTTTTGCCCACATGGGCCCCAAATAAAAATGTTGGCTGGGACCTGTGCAACAAATCCAGTCGTGAAATTTCCTTGCTCCTAAATATTCCACAGTCAACTGTCAGCTGTATTATAAGAAAGTGGAAGTGTTTGGGAATGACAGCAACTCAGCCACGAAGTGGTAGGCCACGTAAACTGACGGAGCGGGTTCAGCGGATGCTGAGGCGCATAGTGCGAAGAGGTCTCCAACTTTCTGCAGAGTCAATCGCTACAGACCTCCAAACTTCATGTGGCCTTCAGATTAGTTCCAGAACAGTGCGCAGACAGCTTCATGGAATGGGTTTCCATGGCCGAGCAGCTGCATCCAAGCCGTACATCACCAAGTGCAATGCAAAGCGCCGGATGCAGTGGTGTGAAGCACGCCGCCACTGGACTCTAGAGCAGTGGAGGCGCCTTCTCTGGAGTGACCAATCGCACTTCTCCATCTGGCAATCTGATGGACGGGTCTGGGTTTAGCGGTTGCCAGGAGAACAATACTTGTCGGACCGCACTGTGCCAAGTGTAAAGTTTGGTGGAGGGGGGATTATGGTGTGGGGTTGTTTTTCAGGAGCTGGGCTTGGCCCCTTAGTTCCAGTGAAAGGAACTGGGGATACTTCAGCATACCAAGACATTTTGGACAATTCCATGCTCCCAACTTTGTGGGAACAGTTTGGAGCTGGCCCCTTCCTCTTCCAACATGACTGTGCACCAGTGCACAAAGCAAGGTCCATAAAGACATGGATGACAGAGTCTGGTGTGGATGAACTGGACTGGCCTGCACAGAGTCCTGACCTCAACCCCATAGAACACCTTTGGGATGAATTAGAGCGGAGACTGAAAGCCAGGCCTTCTGTTCAACATCAGTGTGTGACCTCACAAATGCGCTTCTGGAAGAAAGGTCAAAAATTCCTATGAACACACTCCTAAACCTTGTGGACAGCCTTCCCAGAAGAGTTGAAGCTGTTATAGCTGCAAAGGGTGGACCCACGTCATATTGAACCCCATAGACTAAGAATGGGATGTCACTGAAATTCATATGCGAGTCAACGCAGGTGAGCAAATACTTTTGGCAATATAGCGTAGAAACATCTGGGATAATGATCATCACATCAATATTATATACAGGAAATTTTTTATTATTAGCTCCAGTTTCTTCGTGTTTATTTTTTCCATCATTTCCTCATATGTGTTCGAACCAAGTCAAGACACTTATTATTACAGCTCCTTAAATAGATTTCTTGTGTTTTGACTAACCATTTTAGAAAAAAAAAAAAAAAAAAACTCTAAAATTGTGCAAGTGGCTGAGAGACCAGAATTTTGTTTTCAGTTCAAGGAACAGTCACATAAAAATAAAAAAAAAAAAATGCCATAACCTCTCATACTGTAAACATATAGTAGCCTGTCTATTATATTTATAGGCAGCACTGTTCCATTACTACTTTTATGTTTGAGAGGTAGTATTAATGCATTACGCTGTTGATGTATTTTCCATTTATTTTTAAGTTTTTATAATTGGATTCTTTAATATGACAGTTTAATACATGACTACACTGCAAAAATCTAAATCTTACCAAGTATATTTTTCTCATTTCTAGTCAAAATATCTCATCACACTTAAAATAAGACATAATCACCTAAAGAGTAACCTTTCAGTGAGATATAAGAACTTATAGTACAATAGATCTTGAACATTTTATTTCAAAAAATCTAACCAAGCCTCCTGCCTGTCATATCTAAAGTTTTAGAAAAAATTATTACAGAACAACTTCAACAATATCTGGAAAGCAAAAATCTTTTGCATCCCTTACAATTCGGCTTTAGACAAAATTATTAACGGAAACCGCTACTTGTCTTTTTCTAGAGCAAGTTAAACAATCACTTGACAAAGGCAATATTGTTGGAGCTGTGTTCCTTGATTTAAAAAGAGCTTTTGACACTGTCTACCATGACCTGTTAATATTTAAACTTTCATCTTTTCATTTCTTTAAACGGTCAGTGTCCTGGTTCCAGTCATATCTGCAGAATCGCGAACAATGTGTTATCATCAATAATTATAAATCCTCTTTCCAGGAAATTCAAACAGGAATTCCTCAAGGAACCATCCTGGGTCCAATTTAGTTTGTATATCAATAATCTTCTTGAGGTTTGTCCAGAAGTCAATTTGCACATGTATGCTGATGACACCGTTGTTCATGTTTCAGGGAAAGACTCTGTGGTAGTCAATGAAAAACTGAACCAGAGTCTCAATAAGGTCTCCTCTTGGCTCCAGGACTCCTGTCTCACCCTTAACACAAAGAAAACCAAGTGTATGTGTTTCTCCATCACAAAAGCTTCAAATGCAGCTCTGCGGGTCCAAATAAATGGGCAGAGCATTGTACAGGTGTCAGAAGAGAAAAATTTAGGAATTATTTTAGATTTGCAATTAAATTTTAAAAGCCATGTTAAGAGAATGTGTAAAACTGTCGGATCAAACATTAATTGCTTCAAGCTCATAAGGAAATGCTTAACTCTTGAGTGTGCACAAATCTTCCTCCAATCAATGATTCTCTCTCAGATGCACTACGGACCCACTGTGTGGTCACAAACTAGTCAGGAAACTTGAACCAGTCGAACACCTCTACAACTGGGCCCTGAAGGTCTTGTACCAAAAGCCGATTAGATTTCATCACTGTAACCTTTTATCTAAATACAGTTTTATATCATTTACTAATTTTATTAATTTTAACATAGTGAAACTGCTTTTTAGATGCCTTAATGGACTGGCCCTGAAGCCTCTGAGTGCCTGTGTGCGTCGGCCGCAGAGTTGTGGCAGGGTCACCAGAGCAGCCTCAAATGGAGACTGCAAGGTGCCCTACAGAAAAACTGCCTTTTCTTGGTCTGCATTCTCCGTGAAAGGAGCTAATCTGTGGAACCTACTCTCCGTTGAAATAAAATCTTTGACAAGCTTAGATTCATTCAAAAAACTTCCAAAAAATAGATGTGCCAGAAACAGCAGTGTACTCATGTTTAATGCTTGTATAATGTTTATCTGTTTCTTTGCTTTAACCTGATTATTTTCTTTCCTATACCACAGTTTTGTATGTAAGAGGTCATGGTCTCTCCATTCCTCTCTGTATTTTAACTTTTTATAAAAGCCCATCTAGGGACCGGTGCTGCAAATGAGCTTTTGCTATAAACACTATGATGCATGCATAGGATTGCTGTGTTACAGTTGGTCAATGTCTTTTGTATCTGTCCCTGTCAAATAAACCAAATAAATAAATAAACCAAGATAATTTTCACTTGTTGCACTGGCAAATTTTTTTTGCTTAATTCAAGATTGTTATTATTTTTTTTGCTTAATTCAAGCAAAAAAATCTGCCAATGGAACAGGTGAAAATTATCTTGGTAAGATTTTTTGGAATAAAATGTTCAAGATCTATTGTCTAAAAATAAGTTCTTATATCTCACTGAAGTTACTTTTTAGGTGATTATGTCTTATTTTAAGTGTGATGAGATATTTTGACTAGAAATGAGAAAAATATACTTAGTAAAATTTAGATTTTTTCCGGTGTACTGATCCAAGTCTCACTGAAGCAAAGGTAAAATCATGCAAAGGTACAACATATTTGTACTGAAGATGATGGATGTTAGATGTTGCAACATTTGAGTACCTGTGCAGTGTTTTTTGTTTTTCTTTTATCTTACATCATATTACCTAAGACCTGTCATCAGTGAGCCACTGACGTGTCTTGTTGAATTCCTTACTTTTGTGTTGAATTCCTTTTATCATTTGGTGATTTTTCAGAAATTGCATTCACAGAAAAGAACAGCAATGATTAAAAAATACACTGGTGGACATATGTCTGTTGGTGCTGTGGTGGCACAGATTAATGTTTCCCATCAAACAAAAACTCATCATTATTTTTAAATGGATCATAATTAATACAATAAGTGGTTTATGTTATAGATTGACTAACAATTTTTTGGGATTATAAAGTGAAACACGAGAAAGCACTTTTCTGCCTTAATGAACTTACATAGTAGCTGAAACTAATTTGATCTAATATAAAACTTATGTATTTTTAAAGATGTTTCCTGTTTGTCATGAAAAGAGTATCACATAATGCCTGTAACAGTGTGACAGGTAGTTTTCAAGGCACTGGTGACATAATGAGACGATGTTGTGTCTAAAAATACCATTACATCTATTCATCTTTACAGTACATGTGTAAGCCAAGGTGCTGAAATACATGAATGTTGTACAAACAAAGACAAAAGTCGCAAATCTTTTAAAAGTTTCCACAGGAGGACATTTCTCAATTAGGGGACAAGGAAGGTATTTACACTCATCTGCCATCGCCTTTGTAGGACACAGGGTAAGTGATTTATGTAAGATGATACTTTTGTTAAGTCCTATTTCTGTTGAGAAAAGGCACATGGTCTGTCATTCTATCTGCGGTTGTGTATGTGCTTATTTGTGTTAACAAGTAATTTTATCCCAGATATCAAATAAAACACAGACTAGTATTTTAATTGTCTTAAATGGTTATCTTACATAATTTCACATTTGTGCATCCTGAGCTCATATTTAATTCTAAAGGATATACATATGTGGGGCACTGGCTCTAAATGATGTGCATGTAAAATTACACCACCTCCTACTGGATTCCTTTGGTTATCTTCCCTAAATTAGAAAAGGAACAAGGAAATTGTCCGTGTTGTGGCTCAACATGAGGGAGGGAGGGTGGGGGGGTGGTTCCATGGATATGTCACACTTCATGGTAGGTGATGGGTCAAACCCAACGTATAAAGGGTGGCACAACATTGCTGTGCAGTCACACAATGGCTTTGAGGAAATGGATCAGCGTGGTGACTCTGGCAAGTCTGTTTTGTGGAGGTAAGTCACACTTTGATTGGATCGGAGTTTTAAGGATAAAGCTTTACTTAGTAGACAACGAAAAAACACGAACTTTGTACAACCATTAATGTGACCTTTGACATCAGCCTGATTTTATATTCACTGAGAATTTTGTTGTGTGAGTGTGGTGTGGCTGTTGGATGCTTTATGAACTGGTTATGGTCATGAACAGAAAAACTTTTACAATAGAAACAGGCAGATTTCTTCAATTCCAATTGCTTTAATTATACTCTACCTTCAACTTAATATTGCCATGTGCTAAAAAACACATTTTAGGTTGTTTTCAATTGAAGAGATATATTAAGATATATTAAATTAAATATATGAATGAGAGAGCAGAGAACTAGTACATCAAATTTTTAACATAAAAAGTTTTCAAATGACCATGTCATACAACAATTGGTTACAGCAAAAACAGACTGACAAGTATTAGTAAAGGATGGTTTGGACAATAACCATTTATAGGGTGTACCACTAAAAGGGCTACAATTACTCATTTACCGCATACCAGAGGAAAACAAATGCCAAATCTCTGCTTATTCTGGGCAGCAACTGAAACATAATATTGTTGGTATTACATAATACACCGACTGACCCATTGATATGTTATCTTTCCCAGATTCAAAGGCGCAGCTTGATGGTAAGTTCAAGATATTGTTTTCTTTCAGCGCTTTCAGAGAGTGGGTGTTGTATTTATCAAACATTATTTCATACAATAGCTATTTAGTGTTTCCCAACTGTCAACACCCACTTGTCTGGTTTGCAGTGTGTGGCATCACTCCTCTGAACAACAGGATAGTTGGAGGTGAAGATGCTCCAGCTGGAAGTTGGCCCTGGCAGGTCAGTCTGCAGGTATTTGGCAGACATATTTGTGGAGGTTCCCTCATCAGCAGAGAGTGGGTGATGTCTGCTGCTCACTGTTTCTCCAGGTTGGTAATTTTAATATACTGTACATGTGATGTACTGTACAGGTATGCTGTTTTATGAAAACAGAGTTTTCTGTCATTCCTGTTTCAGCACAAGTACATTTGCATGGCGCATTTCCCTCGGTCGTCAGAACCTACAAGGCACAAATCCCAATGAAGTTTCCAGAACTGTTGCAACAATCATCTTACACCCAAACTATGACATTAACACCAACGACAATGACATTGCTCTGCTCAGACTGTCCTCACCAGTCACCTTCACAGACTACATCAGACCTGTGTGTCTGGCAGCCAGTGACAGTGTGTTCAACAGCGGTACTGATAGCTGGGTCACCGGCTGGGGCGCAGTCCAGGAGGGAGGTGAGTCCAACTGTACAACTCAAAACCTGTTTTTAACAAAGACATTATCAAAGTGTGGTTTAACTAGAATTAGATGCAGTGCCGGCTGGTTAAATAATTTTTTGGTGGAGTACAGTATTCAGCATTCAGTTTTCGGCTGCACTATAACCACATATCACCACTAGGATGCGCCAAAACACATGCAGCGCTATTTTAAAATTAATTTAAATCAGGGCAACATGGTGGTGCAGTTGTTAGCACTCATGCCTCACAGCAAGAAGGTCCTGGGTTTGATTCTAACACCAGTCGACAGGGGGTGGGACCTTTCTGTGTGGAGTTGGCATGTTCTCCCCATGTCTGCATGGGTTCTCTCCAGGTACTCCGGCTTCCTCCCACCATCCAAAGACATGCACTAATAGGTTAATTGGTTAATCTAAAATTGCCCATAGGTGTGAATGTGAGAGTGATTGTTTGTCTCTATATGTTCAGCCCTGTGATGAACTGGCGACTTGTCCAGGGTGTACCCCGCCTTCACCCCTATGTAGCTGGGATAGGCTCCAAGTGACCCCCGTGACCCTAGTGAGGATAAAGCGGGTTCAGAAAATGAATGAATGAATGCACATTATACATGGTTTTTAAGGGATGTATCATGTATAGCTTGTTTATTTAAATATTAATGTTTTTGTGAAATTATTTCAGAAGAGTCCTTTCATCTTCTTCATGTGAGACAAGTGGGGTGGCGCCCTACCACCCTCTATAGACGAGCCCCCACTGGGTAGATGTGTGACTTGTCTCTTCCTGTCTCTCTCTCAGTATCGTTACCTTTCCCTGGAACTCTACAAGAGGTGGAGGTTCCCGTTTTGGGAAACAGACAGTGTAACTGTCTTAATGGAGTTGGCACAGTTACAGACAACATGATCTGTGCAGGTCTTCTGGAAGGAGGAAAAGACTCCTGTCAGGTAGGCTGCTTCTACTGTTATGTCATCAATTTGGTGAAAGCAACGATTTCGACAACACTCAGACGTGTCCTGTCCATGTCCTCAGGGGGACTCAGGAGGTCCAATGGTTAGTAAGCAGGGCTCCGTCTGGGTCCAGTCTGGTATTGTTAGTTTTGGTTTTGGCTGCGCTCGGCCCAATCTGCCAGGAGTCTACTCCAGAGTGTCCCAGTACGAGTCCTGGATCAGCTCCCACATCACCTCCGATCAGCCAGGCTTTGTCCAGTTCAGCTCCAGTGGGTTGGACACTGACAGCAGCTACACCTGTCCTGGTCTGCCTCCTCCTCTTACTACTACTGCTCCTGCTACAACTGCTGAACCAGAACTTACAACCACTGATTCACTGTCCATTCTGTCCAGTGCTGAATGTAAGTAATCTGAAAGCAGTTCCAGCGATATATGTAGCATTTGTCCGATTTCTACTTAATTATCACTAAATCAGTTTCATCTGTGATGATTTCTCAAAGTCAAGTTTTTAACTCCTTCCTCTGTTGAAGTTCAGGTTGAAACAGTTTTTCTTTTTCCAGCCAAAATTATTTGGTCATTTAAACCCTTTCACTTATAGTATAAAGTTACTTTAACTAACATGGATTAAATCAATTACCTTTTCTGAGCAACATATTGCATAATTTTAACATCATTGAAATATTTATAATTTCACACATTTAACATTTAAATGACAACAAACCTTTTAACAGTGTCATCAGTAGTTTGTATCTCATTTATCCCAGTGCAAAGCATCGTGCATTATTACATTCACCTGTTTGTCCAACACATGGCTTGTAAAATATAACCATTCTGCTGGTCTTAAACATCCACTTACATGAGCATATTTCCTCCAGTGTGTGGCATCACTCCTCTGAACAACAGGATAGTTGGAGGTGAAGATGCTCCAGCTGGAAGTTGGCCCTGGCAGGTCAGTCTGCAGGTATTTGGCAGACAGATTTGTGGAGGTTCCCTCATCAACAGAGAGTGGGTGATGTCTGCTGCTCACTGTTTCTCCAGGTTGGTAATTTTAATATACTGTACGATGTACTGCACAGGTATGCTGTTTTATTAAAACAGAGTTCTCTGTCATTTCTGTTTCAGCACAAGTACATATGGATGGCAGATTTCCCTCGGTCGTCAGAACCTACAAGGCATAAATCCCAATGAAGTTTCCAGAACTGTCGCAACAATCATCTTACATCCAAACTATGACAGTAACACCAACGACAATGACATTGCTCTGCTCAGACTGTCCTCACCAGTCACCTTCACAGACTACATCAGACCTGTGTGTCTGGCAGCCAGTGACAGTGTGTTCAACAGCGGTACTGATAGCTGGGTCACTGGCTGGGGTACAGTCCAGGAGGGAGGTGAGTCCAACTGTACAACTCAAAACCTATTTTAACAAAGATGTTGTCAAAGTGCGGTATAAACTGGAGTTAGATGTGTGACTTGTCTCTTCCTGTCTCTCTCTCAGTATCGCTACCTTTCCCTGGAACTCTACAAGAGGTGGAGGTTCCTGTTTTGGGAAACAGACAGTGTAACTGTCTGAATGGAGTTGGCACAGTTACAGACAACATGATCTGTGCAGGTCTTCTGGAAGGAGGAAAAGACTCCTGTCAGGTAGGCTGCATCTACTATTATGTCATCAATTTGGTGAAAGCAACGATTTCGACAACACTCAGACGTGTCCTGTCCATGTCCTCAGGGTGACTCAGGAGGTCCAATGGTTAGTAAGCAGGGCTTCATCTGGGTCCAGTCTGGTATTGTTAGTTTTGGTTTTGGCTGCGCTCGGCCCAATCTGCCAGGAGTCTACTCCAGAGTGTCCCAGTACGAGTCCTGGATCAGCTCCCACATCACCTCCGATCAGCCAGGCTTTGTCCAGTTCAGCTCCAGTGGGTTGGACACTGACAGCAGCTACACCTGTCCTGGTCTGCCTCCTCCTCTTACTACTACTGCTCCTGCTACAACTGCTGAACCAGAACTTACAACCACTGATTCACTGTCCATTCTGTCCAGTGCTGAATGTAAGTAATCTGAAGGCAGTGCCGGGGATGTATGTAGCATTTGTTTGATTTATGAATAATTGCTTATTTTATGCAGGATGAATTCTCAAACTCATATAATGAACTCTTAGTTCTGTTGTGCTACACGTTTAAGCAGGTTTTCCTTTTCCACATAAAATTAAATGGTCGTTTAAACCCTTTCAGTGATGGTATAAAATTACTTTAAGAAGGATTGTGTTCATTACATTTTTAAGTAACATGTTACACAATGTTACCATCATTCAAATAGTCACAGTCAGCTTTATTGTCAGTTTTGCCATACGTACAGCACATACAGAAGACCAGAATTGCAACACTCTAAGGCCCATGGTGCAGCAGGAACATAATAATGATAATAATATAAAAAATAGAATATAAATATGAACAGCAAGGGGTTGAAGAGACAATAAATAAACAATGATGTGGAAACAGTAAAGCAACAGATGAATTATTGAGTTAAAGTGACAGGTGCAATGTAAAGTGGCTGGAGCAGTCCCTGAGATCAGTGTGTGTGTGTGTGTGTGTGTGTGTGTGTGTGGGGGGGGGGGGGGGTGCAGTTTATTGGGGATGTCCAAGATGAGGAGAGGGGGGAGGGGGTTCAGAGTTCAAGATAGATAGGAGACACTGAATCTGTACATGCTTCCGTATTCAATATTTATAATTTCATGAATTTAATACAAATACACCTTTTAACAGTGTCATCAGTAGTTTGTATCTCATTAATCCCAGTGTGAAGCATCGTGCATTATTACATTCACCTGTTTGTCTAACACAAGGCTTGTAAAGTATAACCATTCTGCTGGTCTTAAACATCCACTTACATGAGCATATTTCCTCCAGTGTGTGGCATCACTCCTCTGAACAACAGGATAGTTGGAGGTGAAGATGCTCCAGCTGGAAGTTGGCCCTGGCAGGTCAGTCTGCAGGTATTTGGCAGACAGATTTGTGGAGGTTCCCTCATCAACAGAGAGTGGGTGATGTCTGCTGCTCACTGTTTCTCCAGGTTGGTAATTTTAATATACTGTACGATGTACTGCACAGGTATGCTGTTTTATTAAAACAGAGTTCTCTGTCATTTCTGTTTCAGCACAAGTACATATGGATGGCAGATTTCCCTCGGTCGTCAAAACCTACAAGGCACAAATCCCAATGAAGTTTCCAGAACTGTCGCAACGATCATCTTACATCCAAACTATGACAGTAACACCAACGACAATGACATTGCTCTGCTCAGACTGTCCTCACCAGTCACCTTCACAGACTACATCAGACCTGTGTGTCTGGCAGCCAGTGACAGTGTGTTCAACAGCGGTACTGATAGCTGGGTCACTGGCTGGGGTACAGTCCAGGAGGGAGGTGAGTCCAACTGTACAACTCAAAACCTGTTTTAACAAAGACGTTGTCAAAGTGCGGTATAAACTGGAGTTAGATGTGTGACTTGTCTCTTCCTGTCTCTCTCTCAGTATCGTTACCTTTCCCTGGAACTCTACAAGAGGTGGAGGTTCCCGTTTTGGGAAACAGACAGTGTAACTGTCTGAATGGAGTCGGCACAGTCACAGACAACATGATCTGTGCAGGTCTTCTGGAAGGAGGAAAAGACTCCTGTCAGGTAGGCTGCTTCTACTATTATGTCATCGATTTGGTAAAAGCAACGATTTCGACAACACTCAGACGTGTCCTGTCCATGTCCTCAGGGGGACTCAGGAGGTCCAATGGTTAGTAAGCAGGGCTCCGTCTGGGTCCAGTCTGGTATTGTTAGTTTTGGTTTTGGCTGCGCTCGGCCCAATCTGCCAGGAGTCTACTCCAGAGTGTCCCAGTACGAGTCCTGGATCAGCTCCCACATCACCTCCGATCAGCCAGGCTTTGTCCAGTTCAGCTCCAGTGGGTTGGACACTGACAGCAGCTACACCTGTCCTGGTCTGCCTCCTCCTCTTACTACTACTGCTCCTGCTACAACTGCTGAACCAGAACTTACAACCACTGATTCACTGTCCATTCTGTCCAGTGCTGAATGTAAGTATTCTGAAAGCAGTTCTGGAAATATATGTGGCAATTGTCTGATCTGTAAATAATTACTTATTTTATCCAAGATGAATTCTCAAACTCATATAATATCTTTGTTTTGTTGAACCTTAGGTTTATTCAGTTTTTCCTTTCTCGGCCAACAGTAACTGCCCATTTAAACCAGTGGTTCTCAACTAGTCTGGCTTCAGAACCCACTATCACCTCTCATGAACAAGCTGTGACCCAAATTAATCTTTGATTGAACTTTGCAAATTTATGTAATGAAAAGATAGTGTGTTTAAACCTGAGATAATACAGAATATCACAGTGTGAAAACACAGAAGACAAGTTTAATGATAAACCAAACTGACCAGCAGGTGGTGATACTAAATTTGGAAATATTCTCTTTAACACTAAATTGGGTACATTTTTACCAAAACCAAAAAGTGCACTCAGTTAAAATTTTAAACGCATTCAGTCACTTATTCAAGAATTAAACACACTGAGGTTTTTGTCTTCAATGCAGGTAAAAACATATCTGATGTACCTATTGTTATACCCAAGTTCCACTATGACTGAAATAGAAACTTTGGGGTCTTCTTTTATGCTGTGAAATGTCTGGTGTTAATTAGCATTACAGTGCATTACTGCCACCTACTGTTGAGGAGTGTGAATGGATGGCACCCAGCTCCATTAAAAAAAAGAAAATAAAAAAAAGCACAGGATGGGTTTCTTAACATTATTTTTTTGCCCAGGCAAAGGCCTGCTACCCACTGGAAACAGGTTTGTAACCCACTTATGGGTTATGACCCACCAGTTGAGAATCACTGATTTAAACCCTTTCAGTGATAGTATAAAGTTACTTTAAGAGAGATTGTTTTCATTACATTTTTTAGTCTCACATGTTCCACAATTTTACCACCATTCAGATATTTATAATTTCACAAATTTACACAAATAAACCTTTTAACAGTGTCATCAGTAGTTTGTATCTCATTTATCCCAGTGCAAAGCATCGTGCATTATTACATTCACCTGTTTGTCTAACACATGGCTTGTAAAGTATAACCATTCTGCTGGTTTTAAACATCCACTTACATGAGCATATTTCCTCCAGTGTGTGGCATCACTCCTCTGAACAACAGGATAGTTGGAGGTGAAGATGCTCCAGCTGGAAGTTGGCCCTGGCAGGTCAGTCTGCAGGTATTTGGCAGACAGATTTGTGGAGGTTCCCTCATCAACAGAGAGTGGGTGATGTCTGCTGCTCACTGTTTCTCCAGGTTGGTAATTTTAATATACTGTACATGTGATGTACTGTACAGGTACAGTACACTGTCTTGTTAAAACAGAGTTTTCTTTCATTTCTGTTTCAGCACAAGTACATATGGATGGCAGATTTCCCTCGGTCGTCAGAACCTACAAGGCATAAATCCCAATGAAGTTTCCAGAACTGTCGCAACAATCATCTTACATCCAAACTATGACAGTAACACCAACGACAATGACATTGCTCTGCTCAGACTGTCCTCACCAGTCACCTTCACAGACTACATCAGACCTGTGTGTCTGGCAGCCAGTGACAGTGTGTTCAACAGCGGTACTGATAGCTGGGTCACTGGCTGGGGTACAGTCCAGGAGGGAGGTGAGTCCAACTGTACAACTCAAAACCTGTTTTAACAAAGACGTTGTCAAAGTGCGGTATAAACTGGAGTTAGATGTGTGACTTGTCTCTTCCTGTCTCTCTCTCAGTATCGTTACCTTTCCCTGGAACTCTACAAGAGGTGGAGGTTCCCGTTTTGGGAAACAGACAGTGTAACTGTCTGAATGGAGTTGGCACAGTTACAGACAACATGATCTGTGCAGGTCTTCTGGAAGGAGGAAAAGACTCCTGTCAGGTAGGCTGCATCTACTATTATGTCATCGATTTGGTAAAAGCAACGATTTCGACAACACTCAGACGTGTCCTGTCCATGTCCTCAGGGTGACTCAGGAGGTCCAATGGTTAGTAAGCAGGGCTCCGTCTGGGTCCAGTCTGGTATTGTTAGTTTTGGTTTTGGCTGCGCTCGGCCCAATCTGCCAGGAGTCTACTCCAGAGTGTCCCAGTACGAGTCCTGGATCAGCTCCCACATCACCTTCGATCAGCCAGGCTTTGTCCAGTTCAGCTCCAGTGGGTTGGACACTGACAGCAGCTACACCTGTCCTGGTCTGCCTCCTCCTCTTACTACTACTGCTCCTGCTACAACTGCTGAACCAGAACTTACAACCACTGATTCACTGTCCATTCTGTCCAGTGCTGAATGTAAGTATTCTGAAAGCAGTGCCGGGGATGTATGTAGCATTTGTATGATCTATAAATAATTACTAATTTTATCCACGATGAATTCTCAAACTCATATAATAACATCTTTGTTCTGTTGAACCTTAGGTTTATTCAGTTTTTCCTTTTTCAGCCTAAATTAATTGGTCATTTAAACCCTTTCAGTGATAGTATGAAGTTACTTTAAAAGATATTGCATTTATTACATTTGTAAGTGTAACATGTTACACAATTTTTACCATCATTCAAATATTCACAATTTCACAAATTTACACAAATAAACATTTTAACAGTGTCATCAGTAGTTTGTATCTCGTTAATCTCAGTGTAAAGCATCGTGCATTATTACATTCACCTGTTTGTCTAACACATGGCTTGTAAAGTATAACCATTCTGCTGGTCTTAAACATCCACTTACATGAGCATATTTCCTCCAGTGTGTGGCATCACTCCTCTGAACAACAGGATAGTTGGAGGTGAAGATGCTCCAGCTGGAAGTTGGCCCTGGCAGGTCAGTCTGCAGGTATTTGGCAGACAGATTTGTGGAGGTTCCCTCATCAACAGAGAGTGGGTGATGTCTGCTGCTCACTGTTTCTCCAGGTTGGTAATTTTAATATACTGTACGATGTACTGCACAGGTATGCTGTTTTATTAAAACAGAGTTCTCTGTCATTTCTGTTTCAGCACAAGTACATATGGATGGCAGATTTCCCTCGGTCGTCAGAACCTACAAGGCATAAATCCCAATGAAGTTTCCAGAACTGTCGCAACAATCATCTTACATCCAAACTATGACAGTAACACCAACGACAATGACATTGCTCTGCTCAGACTGTCCTCACCAGTCACCTTCACAGACTACATCAGACCTGTGTGTCTGGCAGCCAGTGACAGTGTGTTCAACAGCGGTACTGATAGCTGGGTCACTGGCTGGGGTACAGTCCAGGAGGGAGGTGAGTCCAACTGTACAACTCAAAACCTGTTTTAACAAAGACGTTGTCAAAGTGCGGTATAAACTGGAGTTAGATGTGTGACTTGTCTCTTCCTGTCTCTCTCTCAGTATCGCTACCTTTCCCTGGAACTCTACAAGAGGTGGAGGTTCCCGTTTTGGGAAACAGACAGTGTAACTGTCTGAATGGAGTTGGCACAGTCACAGACAACATGATCTGTGCAGGTCTTCTGGAAGGAGGAAAAGACTCCTGTCAGGTAGGCTGCATCTACTATTATGTCATCAATTTGGTGAAAGCAACGATTTCGACAACACTCAGACGTGTCCTGTCCATGTCCTCAGGGGGACTCAGGAGGTCCAATGGTTAGTAAGCAGGGCTCCGTCTGGGTCCAGTCTGGTATTGTTAGTTTTGGTTTTGGCTGCGCTCGGCCCAATCTGCCAGGAGTCTACTCCAGAGTGTCCCAGTACGAGTCCTGGATCAGCTCCCACATCACCTCCGATCAGCCAGGCTTTGTCCAGTTCAGCTCCAGTGGGTTGGACACTGACAGCAGCTACACCTGTCCTGGTCTGCCTCCTCCTCTTACTACTACTGCTCCTGCTACAACTGCTGAACCAGAACTTACAACCACTGATTCACTGTCCATTCTGTCCAGTGCTGAATGTAAGTATTCTGAAAGCAGTTCTGGAAATATATGTGGCAATTGTCTGATCTGTAAATAATTACTTATTTTATCCAAGATGAATTCTCAAACTCATATAATATCTTTGTTTTGTTGAACCTTAGGTTTATTCAGTTTTTCCTTTCTCGGCCAACAGTAACTGCCCATTTAAACCAGTGGTTCTCAACTAGTCTGGCTTCAGAACCCACTATCACCTCTCATGAACAAGCTGTGACCCAAATTAATCTTTGATTGAACTTTGCAAATTTATGTAATGAAAAGATAGTGTGTTTAAACCTGAGATAATACAGAATATCACAGTGTGAAAACACAGAAGACAAGTTTAATGATAAACCAAACTGACCAGCAGGTGGTGATACTAAATTTGGAAATATTCTCTTTAACACTAAATTGGGTACATTTTTACCAAAACCAAAAAGTGCACTCAGTTAAAATTTTAAACGCATTCAGTCACTTATTCAAGAATTAAACACACTGAGGTTTTTGTCTTCAATGCAGGTAAAAACATATCTGATGTACCTATTGTTATACCCAAGTTCCACTATGACTGAAATAGAAACTTTGGGGTCTTCTTTTATGCTGTGAAATGTCTGGTGTTAATTAGCATTATAGTGCATTACTGCCACCTACTGTTGAGGAGTGTGAATGGATGGCACTCAGCTCCATTAAAAAAAAGAAAATAAAAAAAAGCACAGGATGGGTTTCTTAACATTATTTTTTGCCCAGGCAAAGGCCTGCTACCCACTGGAAACAGGTTTGTAACCCACTTATGGGTTATGACCCACCAGTTGAGAATCACTGATTTAAACCCTTTCAGTGATAGTATAAAGTTACTTTAAGAGAGATTGTTTTCATTACATTTTTTAGTCTCACATGTTCCACAATTTTACCACCATTCAGATATTTATAATTACACAAATTTACACAAATAAACCTTTTAACAGTGTCATCAGTAGTTTGTATCTCATTTATCCCAGTGCAAAGCATCGTGCATTATTACATTCACCTGTTTGTCTAACACATGGCTTGTAAAATATAACCATTCTGCTGGTCTTAAACATCCACTTACATGAGCATATTTCCTCCAGTGTGTGGCATCACTCCTCTGAACAACAGGATAGTTGGAGGTGAAGATGCTCCAGCTGGAAGTTGGCCCTGGCAGGTCAGTCTGCAGGTATTTGGCAGACAGATTTGTGGAGGTTCCCTCATCAACAGAGAGTGGGTGATGTCTGCTGCTCACTGTTTCTCCAGGTTGGTAATTTTAATATACTGTGGATGTGATGTACTGTACAGGTACAGTACACTGTCTTGTTAAAACAGAGTTTTCTTTCATTTCTGTTTCAGCACAAGTACATATGGATGGCAGATTTCCCTCGGTCGTCAGAACCTACAAGGCATAAATCCCAATGAAGTTTCCAGAACTGTCGCAACAATCATCTTACATCCAAACTATGACAGTAACACCAACGACAATGACATTGCTCTGCTCAGACTGTCCTCACCAGTCACCTTCACAGACTACATCAGACCTGTGTGTCTGGCAGCCAGTGACAGTGTGTTCAACAGCGGTACTGATAGCTGGGTCACTGGCTGGGGTACAGTCCAGGAGGGAGGTGAGTCCAACTGTACAACTCAAAACCTGTTTTAACAAAGACGTTGTCAAAGTGCGGTATAAACTGGAGTTAGATGTGTGACTTGTCTCTTCCTGTCTCTCTCTCAGTATCGCTACCTTTCCCTGGAACTCTACAAGAGGTGGAGGTTCCCGTTTTGGGAAACAGACAGTGTAACTGTCTGAATGGAGTTGGCACAGTCACAGACAACATGATCTGTGCAGGTCTTCTGGAAGGAGGAAAAGACTCCTGTCAGGTAGGCTGCATCTACTATTATGTCATCAATTTGGTGAAAGCAACGATTTCGACAACACTCAGACGTGTCCTGTCCATGTCCTCAGGGGGACTCAGGAGGTCCAATGGTTAGTAAGCAGGGCTTCATCTGGGTCCAGTCTGGTATTGTTAGTTTTGGTTTTGGCTGCGCTCGGCCCAATCTGCCAGGAGTCTACTCCAGAGTGTCCCGGTACGAGTCCTGGATCAGCTCCCACATCACCTCTGATCAGCCAGGCTTTGTCCAGTTCAGCTCCAGTGGGTTGGACACTGACAGCAGCTACACCTGTCCTGGTCTGCCTCCTCCTCTTACTACTACTGCTCCTGCTACAACTGCTGAACCAGAACTTACAACCACTGATTCACTGTCCATTCTGTCCAGTGCTGAATGTAAGTCATGGCAGCATTTTAACTATGACTTTTAAATACCTAAATATTTCTGAAGCCAGTATTTATTCAGGTATTTTCCTGTGGTATGTAAGAGCTGTATTTGGGGTTTTTTCATTAATTCGTTGTTACAGTGTTTGTAATATTTTGACAGTCTCAACTGTGTTTCTTTTTCAGTCAGAGTTTGAAGTCAAAGCACAATTTCCAAGTCATGAAATAAAGCTGTATCATTTATTTTATGCAGCATTTATTGGAATGTGTATGATTCATTAAAATTTCATATTGGGTGACTTTTGTTACATTTTAATAATTATTACAACACATATTTTGCAGTGTGTGGCATCACTCCTCTGAACAACAGGATAGTTGGTGGTGAAGATGCTCCAGCTGGAAGTTGGCCCTGGCAGGTCAGTCTGCAGAGATTTCGCAGACATATTTGTGGAGGTTCCCTCATCAACAGAGAATGGGTGATGTCTGCTGCTCACTGTTTCTCAAGGTCGGTAACTTTGAAGAACTTTGTGTAAGATCTAGAGTTTTTGCAGTTAGATGCTGTCTTGTTAAAAACATTGTGTTCTGTCATTCCTGCTTTAGCACAAATACACGTAGATGGCGCATTTCCCTCGGTCGCCAGAATCTACGAGGCAGAAATCCTAATGAAATTTCACGAAGAGTTGCAACAATCATCTTACATCCAAACTATGACAGTAACACCAACAACAATGACATTGCTCTGCTCAGACTGTCCTCACCAGTCACCTTCACAGACTACATCAGACCTGTGTGTCTGGCAGCCAGTGACAGTGTGTTCAACAGCGGTACTGATAGCTGGGTCACTGGCTGGGGTACAGTCCAGGAGGGAGGTGAGTCCAACTGTACAACTCAAAACCTGTTTTTAACAAAGACATTGTCAAAGTGTGGTTTAACTGGAGTTAGATGTGTGACTTGTCTCTTCCTGTCTCTCTCTCAGTATCGTTACCTTTCCCTGGAACTCTACAAGAGGTGGAGGTTCCCGTTTTGGGAAACAGACAGTGTAACTGTCTGAATGGAGTCGGCACAGTCACAGACAACATGATCTGTGCAGGTCTTCTGGAAGGAGGAAAAGACTCCTGTCAGGTAGGCTGCTTCTACTATTATGTCATCGATTTGGTAAAAGCAACGATTTCGACAACACTCAGACGTGTCCTGTCCATGTCCTCAGGGGGACTCAGGAGGTCCAATGGTTAGTAAGCAGGGCTCCGTCTGGGTCCAGTCTGGTATTGTTAGTTTTGGTTTTGGCTGCGCTCGGCCCAATCTGCCAGGAGTCTACTCCAGAGTGTCCCAGTACGAGTCCTGGATCAGCTCCCACATCACCTCCGATCAGCCAGGCTTTGTCCAGTTCAGCTCCAGTGGGTTGGACACTGACAGCAGCTACACCTGTCCTGGTCTGCCTCCTCCTCCTCCAGTCCAAAGTGTATCAAATCCTGCACGTGAGTGTCTTGTAAACAGTTTCTTTTATTCTACTATTTGAACTGTCTATGGTTTAATAATTTATTCATGCTTCATTCAGGCTCAGAGTGTGGCAGTGTTCCTGTGAACAGTCATGGGGGAACGTGGCCCTGGATTGTGAGCATACATAAGAACGGGGTATATACCTGTGCAGGAACCCTTATTGCCGACAATTTTGTTATCACTGCTGCCCAGTGCTTCTCTAGGTAAGTATACAAAGTATTTTTTTATTTCATTATAACATTACGCATGGAGAATATGCTAACTGAATGTCCTTTATGTTTCCATCAGCTCAAATCCAAACGTTGGTGATTGGACTGTGTTTCTTGGGCATCAACGTGTGAACCAATCAGAAAAGTTTGAAATGTCTTTGGGCGTTTTGAAGATTACTCTGAGCCAAATGGCAGGTTCCAACATTGCACTTCTGCAGTTGGCTAAACCGGTCAGCTATACAGATTCTATCCAACCTGTGTGTTTGGACATGAGCAGCGTCAGAACCTTCCAGACTGGAACTCAGTGCTGGGTGGCAGGTTGGGGCGAAGGTAAGGGAGCTGTGATCTCATCAAGCTTTTGTGTTTGTTGCAAGTGGCAAGATCCTTACGCTCCAAAATAATGACGATGTGAAGTATCACTAAAGTTGTAACACAACACAGCTGACAGCAGATTCAAGGCTGTGTTGGCTCAGTACTGCCTTTAGTCAGACAAAGTGGTATTAAAAGACAGACAACTTGGGTCTGGCTGATAGAGCGCTTCATTATCTTTCACATAATGGCACAACTGTTATTTCTTAATACTCTAATGATTTTTAAACACAAATTGCTCTTTAAAACAAAATCCAAATGATGTAATTGTAGGCCAGGAAGTGAGTTAACACATGGGACACAATTACTGGAGTTTTTGCTGCAATTTTTGTTCTCACAGTGGATATAGCCACTTATTTTATGTAATTCAACTTGTCTTGGCAAGAACTGTCACAAAAAAATATAATAAATAAATAAATAAATAAATAAAGTACAACAAAATAAAGCTCAAATTACAATCAAATACAGTCAAAAGAAATACTATCAAAATACATGGTAGGGAAGCAAAATTTACAATGTTTTGAGGCAGGGATTGAAAGACAGTGTATGACCAATTAGTTTATTGAAAGTCAGGAGAATTTATTTACCACAAGAAAATTTACATAATAGAACATGTTTTTATTCTTTGTGTCCTCCTTCTTTCTCAATAACTGCCTTCACACGCTTCCTGAAACTTGCGCAAGTGTTCCTCAAATATTCGGGTGACAACTTCTCCCATTCTTCTTTAATAGTATCTTCCAGACTTTCTCGTAATAGTTTTGCTCATAGTCATTCTCTTCTTTACATTATAAACAGTCTTTATGGACACTCCAACTATTTTTGAAATCTCCTTTGGTGTGACGAGTGCATTCAGCAAATCACACACTCTTTGACGTTTGCTTTCCTGATTACTCATATGGGCAAAAGTTTCTGAAAAGGTATGGATAATAGTGTTAGGTATGATTTTGACATCAATATATGTTTGGTTTCAAAACAATTGACGTAGTGCCTGCTGAGAAAAAACAACTAAATGGTCATTGTAAATTTTGCTTCCCCACCCTGTAATTATGTATGAAGAAATACATGGAAACAAATATGTATACAGAAATGACCCAGATGGCTTCAATTTTACACAGAAACAAAACAAAGGAAAAGCCATGTTTAACCAGCATAACCAATGCTTAACATGAAGTCTGACATCCTGGTGCCATAAAACTCATTTCTGTGTCCATACAGTCAGTTATCTGTGGAGCGTGTATGTTCTGTCAGGGCTAAATTCATTTATTTACATCAAACACCTGCAGCAGAGGGTGATTTTAAGGCTCCATTCATAGCGGAGCATCACTTCACTTCATGCTCGCATGTGTGCAGACTTTGACACTGATTTCTATTTACCTTCCTCTGAACAGCACAGCATAGATAAAGGGCTGAGAGAATGAAACATGTAGTGTATAGATGTGAAACGTCTCATAAAAGCTGCTAACATTAGCTTGCGTCATGCTTCAATTTTTTCTTCTTTGAATAAAACTTGTAATTTCACTTACCAACTTCATCCATTTAATCTGCTCCTTATTATCACATGCTAAGTGCTTTAATGACAACTGGATAACTTTAATGGACTCAGGGACACAGTACTGCAGCTGATTGAATACAGGCCTGAAACAACAACAACTTCAATACACCATCTCCTTAAATAATGACAGTAAAAGTAATGATAATAATACATTTTATTTGTAATGCACTTTACATTTTTATCTAAAAACCTCAAAGTGCTACAAGCAGGGTACAATAAATACAATGAAAAGGGAAGTTAAGAAATAGAAAGCAAGTAAGACAGATAAAAACAGTTAAAAAAAAACTGTTAAAACAGGTGAAGCATGCACAGACCAGGGAAGATTATGGGTATACTTATACATGCACATTTAAACAAATTATGTGCATATGTACCTGCTACTTCTCAAAACGGTCACACTGTCCTTCATGCATGTCAAGCTTAGTCTTAGAGTAAATAAGGAAAAATGACCAAGATGCAGAAGTTTTGGTTGTATAATCACTTCCTTACTCACCACTGCTATCATGTGACTCAATATTGTACCAGCAAATACATTTCTAAGACAATATGCAAATGACAGTGTACATGAACCACTAAAAATGCTGAATTTTCCTACACATGGGCAACAAAATCAGTGCATATGTAAATGAAGAATTCATTCATTTAGGTAAAAACACATAACACATATCAAAAGGGAATGTGCAAAAACCTAAAAAAAGGGGGAAATAGTATGAAAAATGTATCACCTTGCTTCATCAATCATTTATATTAATCAATTATGTTAAGTACACCACAAAAACTCTCAAAAAAAGAGTATAAGTCTACCAATGAAACAAAAATAAAACAGAACAAAAAAAATTAAATGAAAATGAAGAACAAACAGAACACAGTTATCCTCTGATATTGATAAAGTTAAAGTTTTTATTTGCAGTGGCAAGGTGGGTGAAAAATTGACTGAAAATATGATTTGCATCTGCTTTTGGTGTTTTTCTTAAA